>NW_021832607.1:85000-97500 GCF_006345805.1 Octopus sinensis | reverse complement strand
TCATCCCCCAATACTAATAGGCGGCCTTTTAATAAATAATTAAAATCTACATTTACATTAAAACTGTATCTAATTTACCGGGCATAAAGACTTGATGGTCAAAGCTATAGGGTTGTTTTATTTATGGAGTACTGGGCGTATAGAGGTATTTCTCATATTTTGGAGTAAGTCAAAGAACCACAGGTCTTGCAAATCGGTGTGAAACATGTTTTGAAACTACTGTCTTTTACAAATTTCTAATTTCGGAGACATTGCAGTTTTTTCTTTTCTGCAGTGAATTGCCCGGATCACTTTTTCTCTCCAAGTGTATGTTCTCGTCTATGATATTTTTCCTGTTTTCAGCTTGCAACTCGACACACGAGCGACTTAGTCAATATATGTATTATATGTATTACTCAGGTGACAGCAAACATCTACTTTCATTCTACATGTCGAACATAAGTTTTCTCTCCTCTCATCTTTCTCGGGAACATGACAGTCGTTAATATTATCCTCTAACAGAATGGTTATTACTTTGTAAAACACGTGTTACACAGTCTACCTGCATAATTGTCACCGTCCATCATTTAGATACTTTTCTTGTGGGTAAGAACCCTGCGAAAGTTGCAGATGTATGCGTAATATGACGACGACGACGACGACGATGATGATGATGATGATGACGATGATGATGATCATTATCATCATCGTCATCATGATATCGACGAAGATGATGACGATGATTGTGATGAAGTGGATGCTGACTATGACGACGACGTAGAATGGCGTATATTATGTAGGCAAAATATTGGGCCCGGAATGGTAAACATTCTGTCAGTTCGACATATTTCAATGAAGGTAATAACAATAAAAAAATAATATTCTTGATGATGATGATGACGACTATGACGATCAGGAGGGATGACGACGACGACGACGACGATGATGATGACGGTGATGATAGTGGTGATAATGATGATGACGATGATGATGATGATGATGATGATGATGATGATGATGAGATGATGATGACGACGAAAATGTTCATGATGATGAGTAAAAGAGAAAGAAGTAGGAACTGGTAGAGCAACAGGAAAAGGATGATGATGAGGAGGAGGAGAAGGAAGTGAAAGAAGAGGAGGAGACAGATTTTAATGATTGCAATAAATAATATCCGTTTTGGTATTTTGGTATTTATCGACATTGGAACAAAAAAAAAAAAAAAAAAACTTACGCAGTTATTTTATTCAGTTCCACCCAGAAAAAATATTTCATAGATTGCCTGATAATCTTGTTTTTCCCAATTGTATTTACAGTGCTGATGAAAAAGAAACACCTTAACAGAATAGAATTTTGCAGACATGATTACTGGAAACCCACGGTTCTTTTACGTTACAACATCATAACTGAAAGTTGTATGCACGCGTGTCGGTATTTCTGTGTTTGCTTCTGTGTGTATTTACATCTATAGAATTATTCATCTATATACCTATCTATCTTTAATCTATATAACTAAGTATCTATCTATCCATCTATCTATTTGTCTATCTATCTATCTATCTATCTATCTATCTATCTATCTAATCTATCTATCTATCTATCTATCTATCTATCTATCTAATCTATCTATATATATAATATATATATATATATATATATATATATATCTATATATATATTATTATATATATACTTTATTTAAAAGCAGCAGAATATTGTTATATTTATGCTGCTGTTAAATAAAGCATATTACTCTACCTCTGGTATTTGAGTACTCTTTTTTCCAACTTGTTTCACATTTATGTGCTTACTCCGGTATATATATATATTATATATACATACATCCACGGAACACCCACATGTATGTTTCTATCTCTCTCTCTCTCTCTCTCTCTATATATATATATATATATATATAATATGTATATATATATATGTATATGTATATATATATATATATATATATATATATATATATTATATGTATGTATGTATGTATGTATGTGTATGTATATATGTGTGTTCAAACACATGCATGCACACACACACAGTTATATAGTATATATGCCTTAGTACTTCGACGCGTGCAAGTATGCAAATGAAACAATTAAGATTTTCCTTAGTAATTTTTCCAAAATTACGCATTATCTGTGAAATCTATGGAAATCTTGTATGTCGCAAAGGGTGAACAGCTCATTGTTGATAACAAATTTGTTAAGCTCTGCAGAAATTATATTGCAGTGAAAAGTGATATAATTTTAAACAACTTCAATAACTTGATTTATTCATTTTCTCAAACGAACATTAACCGTTTCCAAATAGCTTCCTTTCATTGCTTAGCAATAGCCACAGCTTCTACCGGTCTGTAATGTTTCCCTTGTCCGTTCCTTCTTTCCCATCTTTCATGCTACATACAATTCCGTCTCTTCTTAATTGTCATCAGTATCTTCATCTTGATTATTATCCTAATCATAGTCCTTATTAGCAACACAATTACCATTATGTCTGTCGTCATCATCACCATCATCACCAATATAATAATTTTTTATTCGAATACCTAAAGCATTATGTGGTCGTTGGACATCCTGAAAACAGCAGTTAAATCTATCTGACAAACTCACCTAATATTTGCTCCAATAAAGAAATACATGTTGCTGAATGAAGTTTAATATATATACGTATGTAGTAGACACTGATAGAACTCTATTGAACATTTCTTTCTCGAATAAAAGATGATCTCCAGGTGAAGAAAAACATCTACTTTTATTTTTATTCTACATGCTGAACATAAGCTTTCGCTTCTCTCATCTTTCTCGGGAACATGACAGTCGTTAATATTCTCCTCTAACAAAATGGTTTTTACTTTGTAAAACGTGTGTTAGAGAGTTTACCTGCATAAGTGTCACCATCCATAATTTAGTTACTTTTCCACTGGTTAAGAACCCTGTGAAAGATGCATCTGTCTGCGTAATACTTTTCCTTTCAGTATATAGCCATCTCTGCAATGACCTCTAGATAAAGATCATCTTATCGTGATACGCAGTAGCAAGATACCACGCAATCATTAGCTAAGGAGAAGAGCAACTCATATCGAGACATTTCCGCTGTTTTTATCCTTCACAAAACATAATCTTTTCAGGCAGATTCCCGTTTGTCAATTGAGTAAACGTGGAAAGCGATCTCGCTCATCATAGGCAGCCTAATGTACTCAGCCCACTGGATCAGCTGACGTACCTTTGACCTCTTCGTATGGGATACACAATCAAATTCTGAAACGTTAGAAATGTTATCGTCAAAGACAAAATCAGATTATCAGTTCCCGATGCAGCTTTTCCTGAAAGCGTTGGGTACGGATTTTTGTGGTTTTAGAACAAGACACTGCTTTAAATGGTCAAGTGTATCTTGGACCCGCTGTCAGAAAATTCTACCCGAGATGCACAACGTTAAGTATAGCGAGGCCGGAAATGAGTCGGTCAGTTGACAGACTGCACTTTATTTTCCTATTCGTCCTAATTCACTGCATTTTGTAGTCTGCAAGACTGAGAAATATCATCTTTATTAACAATATTATTCATAATAGAATGAGAAAGTTAAATGCCAGATGCTTTGCTGCTGTTCAAGTCACTTACGTTCAAATTCGACAGAAATCAATGTCAACATTGATGTACAAAACCCCGATAACATTTGTGTCGTTCTACAACGGGGAGGTTATAAACGCATTCACTGCCATCCACCTACTAAAATAGTTTTTGATATTGCACTTAACTTAAACATTGAAAGGCAGTGGATGGACTAAAACTTCTGGAAAACACTTGATTGGCCTGTTTCTTCCTTGGTTCTGTACAGTTTGAAAGATAAATGTGACAAGGATCTCTTAGAGAGGCTGATGAACATATACGAAAGAACCTATTTCGGAAGACATTCAAGCTAGAACTGCTGATAATTTTCAGCGATTGCTCTCTCGACACTGCAATAAGAAACATCACTTGTTTGTGATAAATTCAATGAGCAGGGAAATGTCAACAGCCGGCGGAATGTCAAAGCCCTGTTTGTGTCTGTATTTTGGTCCGTGTCCGACGATTCCTAACATTTGACGTTATATCAGCTATTTTCGCGTCTCTGATCATTCGGGCTATTCGATGAGTCCGTTGTGAAGTGAACTCCGTTGTCTTCTTTTGGTTGCCAGCAATTCTCTATAGATAAATGCTCTTCTTTTATAAGCGCATCATGTGTTTCAAATACTACTTAGCGGGGAAAGGGTAGATTCCTTCAAAGACAGGTGAATATCGAGAATGTCCCACAGGAATGAAATTGTTACCAGGAAATGCATGCGTATATCTGCCAAACCACAGAGGTGTGTTGGCTGAGGTCAATTGATTTTGGCAGCAAGTATAATCATGATTCGTTCTTGTTTGTTCTCCTCTTATCCAAACGCTTATTACATGTCTTTTATTTATGTATTTGTCCCATGTTCTCATAATCAGTTTTGCAATGAGACCAGCGCTTTTGGTAACTTGTCCTTCCAATGTCCATTCAACTCTCTCCCTTGTGGCAAATAAAATACATTATTATAATTAGTATCATCATCATCATCATCATCACATCATTATCATCATCATCATTATTATTATTATCATTATTATTATTATTATTATTATTATTATTAGACGATCATATACTTTAATGTATCTTTACAGAACATTTCGCTTCTCTAAGCGTAGATAATTTGATTAGCTCTACAATTTTCGCCACAGTATTTGCCGCAGTCCGTGCTATTAGTAATAACTAATGTGGTGATTATATTAAATCTATTTTCCTATCAATATCTTCAGCTGTCAGTATGAAAAGCTATCAAACAACGTGTGGAATTCACAGCTCATTATAACTGTTATTAAGCAGTACAATGCTGTTAACCACACTAATGTGAATTAGCGTGATGCTGCTAAACAATCCGATCTGAAACGCTATGATGTTGCTATTGGAGACTGACCTCAAGTCAGCATGAATGAGTATACCTAGAATCAAACGAGATGAATCTGTCACTACTGAGCTTTGATATTTTTGTTTTGTTTTGTTGGGGGTTTTTTTGTTTTTTTTTAAATTTCAGGGACCAAATCATTCAATATGTTCTTAGTTTTCTATAGGACGGTGCTATAAAAAAATGAACCGGATATTTTTTTTATCGTTTATTTCTGTGAATCATTGGCCTGCAGCCATGTTGGGATCACGGATTGGAATGTTATGTCGAAGAAAAAATCAATCGCAGTACTTATTTTTTAAACTCTAGTATTTATTCTCTCGTATTTTGTTGAATTCGCCGGTTGCGGGGGGATTTGAACAAACCAGTACCATTTCTCCAACGTTGGAACGGACAAGCTCAAAAACAAAGAAATGCACACAAATACCCAGAAGGTAGATATGCAGTCACACAAACACTGACTCGTACAGATATACACATGTCTCTCCATCTATAGAGAAATACTTGATGATATGTCGCCGGTTATTACACACCCACCCAGGTGGTGATGTAAAACCGGTCGACCGTTTATTCTAATTATTTCCACTGAAGCATGCCATAATGAGATTTGAACCAACAACTCAAAAGTGCAGAACAAATATCACTGGGCATCTGGTTTAATTTTCTTCTTAACGTTTTAGATTGATAAATTATTGCTCCAGACACTAAAGGAATATCTGAGTTCTGTAGAATTTCATATCGGAATGCAGAAGGTCGACATTCTACCCAAACTGAAGACACGTGATTAGGTGGGTACGGAATTTGGAACACACTGACAAGGCCGTGTTTTCGATCTACGGTTCAGTGTTGTGTTTAGGAACAAGACACATTATTTCACAATGATCCAGGCCACCCATCTGGTAAAAATGAACTGTACCAGTATTACGAATGGCCAGCCTTTTTATAAGCTATGTCACGCTGAATCGCCATCAGAACTACGGTAAGTGTACGCGTGCCTGATGAGTACTAGTAGACTGTTCTGTTGATCGAGTCAGTTCAAACTCTCGTCATTATAACCGAACGGTGCCAAATTTCTAGCCGAAATCCTTATAATTTTCCAATCGCTTGCTGTCATATTATGATACCAAATTAACAAAAGATGCAGAATCCGTCTAGTGTCACCCAGGTTGTCTCGTTGGACAGATATATTTTCCTATTGCTATTCAGATGCAGGTCATTAAAGGGCGGGAAATATTGACCAAGAATGATCATCGAACAGGAGCCTTCTCATATATTTCAGTGTATCTAAAACTGTATTATCTAGGCTTAATCTTTGATATTTTTGCCAGGAATTCCATGATTACAAGAAAACCATTTAACCATCTAAACATTCTTTCACTGCCTTAACACATAGAGATAGTAAGATGTAGTTTTCAGCAGATTATTTAGCACCAGTAAGCAAATCTCAGGTTTACTAAAAAAAATCTGTTTTGTTTCTTCTTCTTCTTCTTGAATTACTTTTATGATGTTATGAATTGTCATATTAGGAGCGCCAAACACTGTAAATTCAATTACGATTTTGATATTCCAGTGAAACGAACCGACGTTACAGAAATATTCTTTCAGAAGGAAAACAAGGTGTTTGTCAATCAAATGGATTTCGTCTAAATGTGTTGCATGGTGGATTTAATGAGGTTTTGTCTTGCCTCAGTTTCGTATTAACTCCGGGGCTCACACACACACACACACACACAGAAGCACGCACGCATAGGTGATTAAACTAAAGCCCTCACAAATTCTTCACGTACCAGGAATTTATTTATGTATATATATATATATATGTTTATATATTTGTTGTGAAAGATTTTTTATGTGAAGTCGTGTGTTGACAATTCCGAAATATAACAACATATATATATATATATATATATATATATATATATATATATATTATATATATACATGTATGTATGTATGTATAGAATATATGTATATATATATATGAATGGACATTATAGAGTTAGCGACACCATTACACACACGCACATGCACAACAAATTCACACACACACACACACACGTACACATAAGACTCCGCCGGTTACGACGACGGGGTCCCAGCTGATACGATCAACGGAACCGCTGCTCGTGAAATTAACGTGCAAATGGCTGAGCATTCACAGACAGTGTACTTAACGTAGTTCACGGGGATAATCAGCGTGACACAGAGAGTGACAAGGCTGACCTTGAAATACAAGTACAACTCATTTTGCCAGCTGAGTGGACTGGAGCAACGTGAAAATAAAGTGTCTTGCTCAAGGACACAACGCGTCGCGGGAATCGATCACAACCTTACGATCATGAGCCGAATGCCCTAACCACTAAGCCCCGCCCCTCACACACGTACACATACCCACACATACTCACACACAAATATATACATATATTACATATACTTCGTTGTATTCTATATGTGTCTGCGTGATATACCTATCTCTGTCTACAGCAATTACTGTCTCCGTTTCTCTCTCTCTCACTCTCTTTCTCTCTTCTCTTCCTTCTTCTCTTCTCTTCTTCTCTCTCACTCTCTCCTTTTCTCTCTTTTCTCTCTCTCTCTCACTCTTCTTTCTCTCTCTCTCTCTCTCCGCCCCTCCTCTCCTTTTTCTCACTCTCTCTTTCTCTCTCTCTCTCACTCTCTCTTTCTCTCACTCTCTCTTTCTCTGTCTCTCTCACTCTCTCTTTCTCTCACTCTCTCTTTCTCTCTCTCTCACTCTCTCTCTTTCTCTCTCTCTCTCTCAATATATATATTTATATACATATGTACGTGTTGGTATGAGCATGAGTATTGGTACACACAGGCTCACCCACATATGTACAAGTATATGAATGTATGTATGTATGTACGTATGTACGTCTGTATTTACGTATGTATGTATGTATGTATGTATGTAGGTATGTATGTATGTATGAATGTATGTATGTATGTATGTATGTATGTATGTATGTATGTATGTATGTATGTACGTATGTATGTATGTATGTATGTATGTATGTATGTATGTATGTACGTATGTATGTATGTATGTATGAATGTATGTATGTATGTGTGTATGCGTGTATGTATGTATGTATGTGTTGCTCAAAGTACACAAGAATCTATTAGAATTATAGGAAGATCTAAAACCTAAATTACATTCAACTAATACATATAGACATCTAAAATATATGAGCTTTCATTTCTCATTAGCTGTTTGTTTACTTTGTTAATAGACAGGAGAGCTTTCTAAGAAAATGCAAACTGATTCTGACGTTCCACCGCCATGTCTGGTGACATCATTTTTTGTTGCTGCTGTTTTTAACGTTATTTGTGGGTTTTGTTGTTGTTATTCTGTGTAGTTGGTCTCATCCTTTAGACTCTCCTTCCTACGTGTTTCTAACCTAAAGCTGTATCCAGGTCTTGTCTTTCATATCCTCTTTATATCTCCAGATGAATAACAATAGGAAGTCAGGCCAACGAAAATGTCTGAATGGTGGCAAGCAATTTGCAAAAGAGCAGACATCTATGAAAATTAATGACGCGTCAGCCATTATGAAAAGTACGCGGCAATGAAGGCTAGAACACGGTGTTTCATCGTGTGCCCCGTATGTTAGAGCCGTTGTACATTTAATTTGGGTCTCAGGTCGCACATGGGGTTACACAAAAGTGTTACGGTCTGCTTTCTCTCTCGACCACGATCTTTATCCAGATTTTTGAACATGTATTTTTCAGTGACACATAATGATTAAACTCTTCCGTATATACCTTTCAATGCGACGTCAAAACTCAGAAAACAGTATGACATTTGTTAATATAATCGTTCGGTTGTGTGTGTGAGTGGGGGGTGCTGTTTGCGTGCGTGCGTATGTATGTGTTGAGAAGTGTTAAGAAAAAAGGAGTGCGAGAAAATCCGATAAGTTGGGTCTTTATCTGTGAAATGTTGGGAACTACAAGATTGAAGAACGTAGTATTCGTTCATCACGACAAACATAATCATCACTACATATTGGCAAGTGTCAAGGCTGCGGCATTGATTGAATATTTTCCCTCTATCTCTCTCTCCTATTTTCCGAATTATTATTATAAAAGAAATTATTTTACAAAAATTTCGATTACTTATATTCCATCATTTCCTTCCCCACGTGATAACTATTGCTATTCCAGGAATCCACAACACAACACTTCATTTCTTTTCCCTCACTTTTGTTACTTTTTTTTTTAACTTTTCTAGCCATGTTATTGAGATTTATCTTTCAAGGAACAGCATTAACCCGTGATTTATTATAATACCGGCACATAACATAGGCATACAATCTAGCAATTTCGCATAATGCATGATCGATGAAAATCGAAGCAATTTCCTGATTGATAGTGACTTTATCGAACCAAGTAATATGAAAATGAATGTTGGCCTTGGAAGAATCAGATGCAATATCGGTCCGGTCATGCTTAATATCTATAGATGCTCTTAGTATCTGTTCTTCACAATCTCGTAGACTAACGGTTTGAATGACACAGATTTGTCTTAGCATGGAAGGCAATAACTGTTGCCCATAAAGATTTTCTGATAAGATATAGTTCATTAATCACCATTGCATATAATCTCATAGATAGTAATACCTTATCTGATTTGACATCGTGATAAATGAGTTCTTAATTCTAATCAATAGGTTACCGGCAAATTATATTTTTCATGCTAATTCTCTTCGTAATGAAACAAATATCTTGAAAGTTATGATTATGTGAGCAGCACATAAAACTATGCTGGTCAGTGCTTTACATTTAGATGAGTTAAGATGCAGTCACTTGAATTCATGAGACATTTATTTCTAGTTAGACGTATGTATACATAGAGAAATGTGTAAGTGATGTAAATTTACGTATGTATGTTATTTCTATTATTATTCTGTAGCTCGATGTCATTTCAGAGCTAGCAGTCATATGCCCGTCTGTTTGTTGGCCTAAAAGCAAACCACCATATTATTTTGCCTTTAGCTTACTGAGGACCAAACATCATATTTAGAAATATATTTTAAAGATATGTGGTTCCGATACAATCTTTTACTCTTTTGCTCTTTTAATTGTTTCAGTCACTTGACTGCGTCCATGCTGGAGCACCGCCTTTAGTCGAGCAAATCGACCGCAAGACTTATTCTTTGTAAGCCTAGTACTTTTTCTATTTGTCACTTCTGCCGAATCGCTAAGTTATGAGGACGTAAACACACCACCATCGGTTGTCAAGCGATTTTAGGGGGACGCGTTTAAGAGCTTACACTGTCGAGTTCAGTTCTACACATCCGCAGAGATTGCAGCGGTGAAACGGGGCAGATATTGAGTCTGGAATTAAAGGGATAACGTGTAGTACTTATGCGGGAAACCGAGCCCATGAGCCTGGCTAGGCTTTAAAAGAGCGCATTTATTATTATTATTATTAATTATTATTATATTATTATTATTATTATTATATATATATATATATATATACATACCTTCCAGAGTGTTAAACTAATACACCTGTTTGTTGTTTACACCTGTTTTTGTCTTTTGTTTCGATTTCTAAATTCAAACTCTGTGTTTGTGTGCGTGTGTGTGTGTGTGTGTGTGTGAGTGTGCGCGTGTGTGCGCGCGCCTATTTGTTTGTATGTATATATGTATATTTATAGTCAGTCCTGGTCAAAAATCACCCGACAGAAAATCAAACTTCCATAAACACTACCTGTAATTCTGTACTTATGTGGAATAGATAAATGTATCGCTCAAGAAGGACCTCAGTTTGAACAATTCTCATGATGTTTCACATTGAGATGCTTCTATTAAATTCATTCATTCGTTAAATATAAATAACTCTTCAAATTAAATGATTTTGTTCTACTGTAAGGTGAATTTTGGCCAGGCATATGTGTATGTGTATATATATATATATTATATTTATATGTGTGTGTATGTATATTACTATGTGTATTAGACGTTCCTTTGTGCTCAAATGATCATCTATGTGTTTCTGTACTAATTTATACACAGCTTTAACATTGCCCTATAAATTTCATGTCAGTCTGTCAAATATAATATTTGCATGTTGATCTTCTGCATATTCATGAGAGATAAGTGATCTGAGATAATGTAAAATTAAATTTACTGTTGAAATATGCAACATTACACATCAGTTGATTTGAACTCTAGAATTATTGGCTGATACGTTTAGCACCACACCAACATGGTTACTTTATTTAATGTGTTACACGGACCGATGATATCTTAGTAATCATCTGCTTTTCAATAACATCGAAATAGTACTATAATCATAATTAAATCTGGGGAAAATATTCATTAATTTTAAATTAAATTGTTGCAATTAATAAACACAATAGGTGATAATCTATGTCATCTTGAAAAGCTGATTGGCGGTCTGTGTCTGTCTGTATTTGAAATCATTACTTTTAAGTATTGTTGAAAACATCGACCGTTAAGCAGCGTTAAGTTCAGTTAGTCTGTGCATAATGCAGAAGATGGAAGCGTACCACTGAAATCCAATAGATTTACTTGAATCAACGATGTTAATTTCAACGCTCAGATACGATCAGAAATAGCAGTCAAATGACCCGAAAAATCACAGCTGAAATTCCTAGGCATCGAGTCTTAAATCATTTTATTAATTGATATACAAAAATAAGTTGCGTGGTTAAGTGTTTACTGTATTCGGTCCACCATCATATGGCCGTGAGTTCGATACATGCTGGAACATTAAAAAGGAGCACTCCGTCAGTTACGAAGACGAGGGTCCCCGCTGATCTGATCAATGGAACAGCCTGCTCGTGAAATTAACGTGCAAGTGACTGAGCAATCCACAAACACGTGTACCCCTAACGTAGTTCTCGGGGAGATTCAGCGTGACACAGAGAGTGACAAGGCCGGTCCTTTGAAATACAGGTACCACTCATTTTTGCCAGCTGAGTGGACTGGAGCAACGTGAAATAAAGTGTCTTGCTCAAGGACACAACGCGTCGCTGGGAATTGAACTCACGACCTTACAATCGTGAGCCGAATGCCCTAACCACTTAGCCACGCGTCTTCACTGCTGGAACATTATACCATCGACCATGGAACTTTACTCCACGTTTATCCAGCCCGCGCAACAGGTAAAATGGGTATTGCTTGTATTTCAAAGGACCAGACTTGACACTTTCCGTGTCCCGTTTAACTACATTAAAGGTGCTTAAGACTTTCGTTTGCTCAGCCATTAGCACTTTAATTTCACGAGCAGCCAGTTCTAGAGATCGGATCAACTGGATTGCTCATCGTCTTCACTGACGGAATCCCAGTCATACAAAATATAATACAAGATAGTCATTGCTGAATGCCATGTAGCATTTGTCATATAAATTAGGACACCCTTGAGACATAGGACACCATGAACAATTGCTGAATTTGTGAAACCAAAGTTATTGTCTATAAGCTGAGGACATCGATTTGTCGAATAGGAATCACATATTTTCTGCTAGACACAGCTTATTGTCTTCATAGGAAAAGG
>NW_021832607.1:60000-80000 GCF_006345805.1 Octopus sinensis | reverse complement strand
TAAATATTTTGGATTTTCTCCTACCCATATAAGTTGGTAATAAAATGGCTTCATTGGTTTTTATCTGTTGGAGCCTTTTCCTTAATTTTGAAGTACACCACAACTGTGGCGTATCTTCTCCCTCTGGTCAAGAACTCGATGTCTTGCCAGATGGGTTGAAGACACTTCTCGATTTGTTCCATGGATGCCTTGTCTATTTTCTTGTCTTTTATTATCATTGTCTTATATTTTATTATTTTCCTCTTTGTTTCTTCGATGAATTCGTTAGCGAGGGTGCCCTTAAATTTCAAAACCTTTCCTTTCGAACATACTTCTGTGTTGCCGCAGTGCATCTAACTTTCTGTTCAATTTATCGATATCCTCACATATATAATTTTACTGACCCTGAAATCTTTTATTGTAAACATAGGCCCGATGGGACTGAACTGAGAGCGACACAGGCCGGAACAAATGATGCAAGACGCTAATTTCGACCATGTAATGACTCTAGCGAATATATAAATATCAGAATTGATTTCTGCAGCACGAGAGTCGATTTATAAATAAAATATTATAGGATATAGGAATGCTATTTCTATGAATATATTTTATGTATTACTGAACCACATAAAGTTCTCGCTAAATAATCCAATTATTTAATTAAACAATTATAAATACTCATGAAATTTGATTAATTTAAAAAAGATAATATCTATTTTATTGCTATCGTTTTTATTTAACATGGCTATAACTGCTACCAAATATAAGCTTCGACATATGTGTATTAGCAATGGATGTGTTGGTGCGGGGCTGTAGGTATTCAAGAATTGAAGAATCTATATGTGTAGTTGTATACGGGAGTGTGTATGTATATCAGGAGATATGTGTTTGTAGTGTATATGTGTTGACGTATATATGATAGTAGATTTATCTCAGTTTGTGAATGTATGTAAACATGCGTGTAGATTGTAACGATTTGAATGTAGGCAGAATATACTAGATATAAATGAGGTGGCATTTTATTTGTCTACAAGATCTACATTCAAATTTCACCGAGGACGTCTTTGCCTTTTATCCTTTCTGGGTCGACAAAATAAATATCCGTTTCTACATTAGGCACAAGGTTTTTTTTACCTAGAGCAGAAAAGGATTTTCAAAAGTATTCTGAAGATGTGTGACTTTTACATATATTTTATTTTCAAAGAGAGAGACTAGGTTCTCAGATCGATATCAGTTAACGAACATATTGATTGTTAGAGGACGCGTACGTAGTGAGGTTAATGGAAATTTCGGTCAGATCCTTCTACGTCCGTACGTTAAGATCGACAGGAGGTCACAGCAAAGAATTTGCCCACTACGTATGGCATATGAGATCATTTTGGGGGTTGCCGGTTTATTTCACGGACTACCAGACCATGCAGCAACAGGTTGTAGGGCATTCAATGTTTCAAGTATCACTCATGAAAGTCCACGCGCAACTACTTCAAAATATTTGCGTGTTATATATATATATATATATATATATCCTTCTTCTCCTCCCTCTCTCTCTCTCCTTCTTTGCACGCATGTATGTGTCAGGAATCTGAACCTTATGGAGGCAAAATCTAAATTGATTTCTTGAATAAACAAACGGAGCTATATAGATATACCGGAAGGTCGAGGAAGAAGGCGACAAGGAGAAGGTGAAATGAAGTAGAAAATCCGCTGCCCCTTGGTATTCGGCTGATTATATCATCATTTACTGATCTCGAAAAGTAAGAAATACTAGGGCAGAGACTAGAACAATCAACACTAGAATAATTGAATAACTGGAGTTAGAGTGACCACCGAAACGCATTGCATCCGAACTTTTATTCCTTTCAGTCCATTCTCTGCTACTCTTTACTTGTTTCAGTCATTTGACTGCGGCCATGCTGGAGCACCGCCTTTATTCGAGCAAATCGACCCCGGGACTTATTCTTTGTAAGCCCAGTACTTATTCTATCGGTCTCATTTGCCGATCCGCTAAGTGACGGGGACGTAAACACACCAGCATCGGTTGTCAAGCAATACTAGGGAGACAAACACAGACACACAAACACACATATATATACGACAGGCTTCTTTCAGTTTCCGTCTACCAAATCCACTCACAAGGCATCGGTCAGCCCGGAGCTATAGCAGAAGACACTTGCCCAAGATGCCACGCAGTGTGACCGAACCCGGAACCATGTGGTTGGTTAGCAAGCTACTTACCACACAGCCACTCCTGCGCCTACAAGAATAAAATAAATATTCTAGATTTACTCCTCTATGATAATGCTATATGATTTCAGAAATACGTACTGCTGTTTCTAGCAGGTCGTATGAGTTGGTAAGGCGTTCGTTGTCTCGTTAGAAGGAATTTATGGGCGGCTCATTTAGTGGGTAATAAAATCAGAACTGGAATTGAATTCTTGAAGCAATAGAATAAGATGTTGTCGGTGGAGTAAGGAATTTGGGTTGGGTTCAGATGAGATCTGGGAGACTGTAGGAAGATATAAGAGATAATAAATAGAGAATGAGGACACGAGAGAGAGAGAGAAAGAGAGGAGGAGGAGGAGTTGAGGAAGAAGTGTGTTTGCGAAGAGCAGGGTTTGAAGAATGAAAGAAATATGTGTGTGTGGGTGCGGGGAAAAGAAACAAAGGGAGAGAAAGAGAGTTCGTGGGACAAAGAGCATGGGAGATATATAGAGGGAGAGATAGAGGGATGGGGAAAGAGATAAAAGTGATAAATAGAGCGTCTGATGGTGATGGTGGGTGAAAGAGTGGGTGTGGTTAGGTGTGGGAGAGTAGAACACAAAGAAAATTGTTGATGGAAGAGGGAGAGAGAGAGTGAGAGAGAGTGAGAGAGACGCGGTGAGATAAAGAGATAATTAGAAACAATAATGAGGGAGAGATGGAGGGTTACACAGAAAATAGGCAGGGAGAAAGAGTGAGAAGGATAGAAAGGGAGAGAGAGAGAGGTAGAGAGAGGGTGGGTGTTCAATGTAAGAATTAGACAGAGAGAAAGATTGTATGTGCAAGGTGCGATGGGGCTTGGAATGAAATACAAACAAACATTGAAACAGTTAAGCGTTGGTGGGGAGAAAGGGGCAGAATGGGAATAATAATGGTTGATACATTAACGGTGAATGGAGAGAGGGAGAGACGGAGAGAGGGAGAGAGAGAATGAGAGAGTGAGAGAATGAGAGAGAGAGAGAATGAGAGAGAGATAGGGAGAGAGAGAATGAAAGAGAGAGATAGGGAGAGAGAGAATGAGAGAGAGATAGGGAGAGAGAGAATGAGAGAGAGAGAGGGAGAGAGAGAGAGATGAGAGAGAGAGAGGGAGAGAGAGAATGACAGAGAGAGAGGGAGAGAGAGAATGACAGAGAGAGAGTTAGGGAGAGAGAGAATGACAGAGAGAGAGAGAGTTAGGGAGAGAGAGAAAATGACAGAGAGAGAGGGGGAGAGAGAATGAGAGAGAATGAGAGAGAGATGAGGGAGAGAAGAGAGAATGAGAGAGAGATAGGGAGAGAGAGAATGAGAGAGAGAGAGAGAATGAGAGAGATACAGGGAGAGAAAATGAGAGAGAGATTAAGAAAGAATGAGAAAGGGAGAGACAGACAGACAGCGACAGAGAAAGTGCAATGAAATGAGAATGATTTAAAAGAAATAAATGTACGAAAGAGGAACTCACACATACACACACACACACATACGCATACACATACACACGCATATATAGATATACGAATATGTGTGTGCGCATGTCTGTGTGTGTGTGTGTGTGTATGCGATTGGGTTGTATGCGTACGTGCGTAGCTGTGTTTGCCTTTAATTGTGATGTGACTAAATACTCCAAACTTGATGCGAATATAAAACCTTTTTATTCTCTACTTGGTATCTCCAAACGCTCTACAACATGTATGTATGTGTGTGTGTGTGTTTGTGTGTATATGTGTGTGTGTGTTTGTGTGTGTTTGTGTGTGCGTGTGTGTATATGTGTGTGTGTTTGTGTGTGTGTGTGTTTGTGTGTATGTGTGTGTGTTTGTGTGTGTTTGTGTGTGTGTGTGTTTGTGGGTGTTTGTGTGTGTGTGTGTTTGTGTGTGTTTGTGTTTGTGTGTTTGTGTGTGTGATTGTGTGTATGTGTGTGTGTGTGATTGTGTGTGTGTATTTGTATGCGTGTGTGTGTGTGAATGTGCATATGTGGTTATGCGCACACTAGTGTACGTGTGTATGCACCGTTGACAAATGGCAAGACAAAACGAGGGGCTGCGATAAAATACATTTACGTATAAATTGGTTCTTCCTTGTGAAATACATACATATATATGTACATGTATATATGTATGTATCTAACTATATATTTATGTATCTCTTTATTTATCAATCTATCGATCTAGCTATCTATCTATGATTGACCGCCGAATCCACAAATTTTTATTTATTCTCTCCCTGTTGATTTCCTCTTGTTGTTCCTTTCTGTTGTAGAGCGTAGGTTCGAAAAGTAAAAGACTTTCTAATCTTCCCCAGCGTCAAACTAATACACCTGCTTCTTGTTTATACTGTGTATACATTTCTCTCCGTCTTTTGTTTTTTCTGTAAATTTCAACTATATATATACAAAGTATATATATATATATATATATATATATATATATATATATATATATATATATATGGAGTGGCTGTGTGGTAAGTAGCTTGTTTACCAACCACATGGTTCCGGGTTCAGTCCCACTGCGTGGCACCTTGGTCAAGTGTCTTCTACTATAGCCTCGGGCCGACCAAAGCCTTGTGAGTGGATTTGGTAGACGGAAACTGAAAGAAGCCCGTCGTATATATGTATATATATATATATGCGTGTCGGTGTCTGTGCCCCTAGCATTGCTTGACAACCGATGCTGGTGTGTTTATGTCCCCGTTACTTAGCGGTTCGGCAAAAGAGACCGATAGACTAAGTACTGGGCTTACAAAAGAATAAGTCCCGGGGTCGAGTTGCTCGATTAAAGGCGGTGCTCCAGCATGGCCGCAGTCAGCTGACTGAAACAAGTAAGAGAGTAAAAGAGTAAAGAGTAAAAGAGTATATATATATATGTTTATTCGTTCCTGGGGACACCAAAATATGATATTAAAAATAGCAAATGAGGATAAGAGGGGGAGAAGTAGGGGCAGGATAAAGAGGAATATAACAATAGCAACAGCAACATTAACAAGAAAAACAAACCAACCAGTTGGAGGAGGACAACGACTTCCCTCATTTTAGTCTCTCCTCTACACCTGGATAATCAATTTCAAGCGAAAGGAAACCATAGACACAATTCACCACAGTATGTGGTGAATCAATTTTCCTAAACCCTAATTATAATTATGTTTATAATTATAACATATATATATATATATATCACCGTGATCACCGAGACCGACCAGGCTATCAGATGTTGCTACACATCACTGGTTACAATGCGCTTCGCATTGTTTTAGCCGCCAAATGACGCCACCCCGCTGGCTGAGCGAGCAGGCCAACAGAAGAAAGAGTGAGAGAAAGTTGTTCCGAAAGAGTACATCAGGAAT
This sequence comes from Octopus sinensis, assembly GCF_006345805.1. NCBI lineage: Eukaryota > Metazoa > Mollusca > Cephalopoda > Octopoda > Octopodidae > Octopus > Octopus sinensis. The sequence continues at coordinate 74,447 of NW_021832607.1, read as the reverse complement.
CGCCACCCCACTCCCTGCCGCAGTCTCGTGGAGCTTTTGGTGTCTTCGCTCAATAAACACTCACAACACCCGGTCTGGGAATCGAAACCGCGAGTCCGCTGCCGTCACCTCCGGGCCATTGCGCCTCCATACATATATATATATATATATATATATATATATATACAATACAGAAATAAGTAGTGAAGAGACTGTTGTTTGTCTTCGTGGGCAACACTTTATGGTTTAATAAAACCAATAAACAGGGTACGATGGACTTCTCAGAAAGCGTAAATATTCAGCTTTTCGGAAACAGTTCTTCATCGGGGAAAATTTGAAGGGAAACAAATTAATGACACGTAATAGACATTTAAAACAAGTAAGTTACAAAAGAATCTAGTATATTTACACCTCTGAATAGGCGTACTCGCGCAGCGCGTGTGTCAGTGTCTGTGTGTGTGTCCGTGTGTCCGTGTGACATACAGTGAGGGAAGGTGTGATATACATCGTGTGCGAAGATCAGGCTGACAAACAGATAGACAGAAAACGAATAGACAAAAGAAAAAAGAAGTACTAATTATGTCACGACGGCGTATTATGCGGCCATTTTGTTTACTATCCGCCATATTATTTCTTCCCCTCTGTTTTATTTGCTCACTCCTTCAATGTATTCTTTATAGAATAATTTATTGACATGATTTTAATAGTCGACGATTTACAATGCTTATTTTTGTTTGTTTGTTTAAACACGTATTTTTTTGTTATTTCATCAACAATGTTATTAACAAAACTTAAATAACATACAAAGAACAAGACATAGGAAAAGAAAGCAGCCACTGGCAGTTTTGAACATGTTTTACTGCATGGCTGACGTGTTAGATACGTACGCTCACACATTCACTGACAAACATGTCTCCACGTATTTTGTATATATTTGCGCAGAGTCTATGGTTAATCAATAAGAAGAACCGGGATTATTTATTAAGAGAATTCAAGTTAATTTATAAAACAATAATGAAATGTTTTCATACACTCCATTTCTATAGCTTATCAGTTAGTCCCTCTCTCTCTCTCCCCCACTCCCTGTCTGTCTGTCTCTCTCTCTCTCATTCTCTCTCTCTCTCTCTCTCATTCTCTCTCTCTCTCTCTCTATCTATCTCTCTATATATATCACTTCCTCTCCCTGCTACATATTTTGTCTATCTCACTTTCTGGAGCTTTGCCTCCTTCTTTCCTAATTGCTTTTTTTAAATATTTATGTATGTTCTATATAATATATATATATATATGGAGAGAGAGCGAGAGAAGACAGAGAGACACAAACAAATACACACACATTGATAAATAGATAGATAAACAGATAGACAGACAGACAGACAGATAGATAGATAGATAGATAGATAGATAGATAGATAGATAGATAGATAGATAGATATGTTTCTTTATTAGCCACACAGGGCTGCACACAGATAGAACAAATTACAAGGTAGAGCTTTTCTTTTGAAGGTTTAAAAAAAAAATAATAATAATAATAATAATAATAATAATAATAATAAAAGAAAAAATAAAATAAAATAAAAAGGGGGGGGTCGATCAAAAGGGATCCTAAAGGGAGGGAAGGAGGACAAAAAGGGGGGGGTTAAAAAAAAAAGGGGGAGAGAAAAAAAATTGAACAATAGGGATCGTTATCACAGAAATGTCAATATGAAGTGTAAAGGGGAGGACAGGTGAGGTTTACCCGTGGAAAGAAAAGCCTACGGAAAAGACCACGGCAACCTCGGTCAATGAAGTCACATGTTATATTTCTTTTTTTTTTTTTTGCAAATAAGCAACTCTCTGTATTAATTTTTACGGTTCATAGAATCATAGTCAAGGTGGCTTCGTCATTCATACGTGCCATCCTTGCTACATTCACCCATCTTTTTTTAAAACATTCACTAGACAAAACTTGCCTCTCTACTCTCACTTTTTTCTTCAAGTGATACTTGAAGAAGTTGATGAGAGATTGACCAGAGAGGAAAGTGTTTGTCTCTAATCCTTTCAGACGCGTCCACCAGATACATTCTTTCGCCATAGCCACAAGTATGATAAAAATAGCTCTTCCTTCCCGTTTGAAGGAAGGAGGCGTGACGATATTAACGATAGACTCGGCGGATAAACCGACACGTCCCACACGTGACAGCAGTCGTTCGACATAAGCCCACAGGTGGGAAATTGCTGGACACTGCACGATTGCGTGCAGAGCGGTTTCGTCGCTCTGCCCGCATCTCGGGCAGGTCGGCCCCGTGTTTCTCGAGCCATGCCTATAGAGCTTATCCCGAACGGGTAGCGCTTCTCGGTAGCACCGCCAGGCCAGGGATCTCTGGAAGTTGTCCATAGGTCCCGGGCCGAAAGTCGTTTGAAACAGGCGGTCAGGTAGGTATTCCTCGTCGACGCCCAGGTTTGCCCCGAGCTCGTCGTCGTACCTCCCCTCCACTAATCCCCTATAGAATGCTTTGGTTGTGTTGAAGTCACTCAAGGTCGACCCGGGACGGCAGAGTTGCTTGAGAGCAACGCGACACTCGCGGTGCCATTCGCCCTTCCTCGGCCTCTTTTTGATCCACGACTGTAGTTCGGTCATGGAGACGAGTTGCGGGAATGCGTGCCTCACAAACGGCGACCACACCTGTTCACCGTCGTCTACATAGAGCCGGAGATGTCGCAGTCTCAGCGCGTGTCTGCGCATCATCAACCACGGCATGCCCACCCCTCCTTTTAACGGGTGTTGACAGCAAATGGATCGCCTGACCATCGGGACGCATCCTTTCCACAAGAAGCGGAAGAGGATGCGTTCTAGTTTGGTGATGGTAGGGTCGGGACAAGGTACGACGGTCAGGCGGTAGTAGATGATGGACGCGATGTACGCGTTCACCACCTCCGCCCGACCTTTTAGGGACAGTTTCCTCTCGGCCCATTGCTGGGCGAGAGTGACCACCCTACTCGTTATCTCGTTCCAGTTCTTCTCCATTTGGAGGTCCGGACCGAACCAGACCCCGAGCAACTCAACCGGGCCGTCTGTCCAGCGTCCCACGACGGAGGTACTGGTGGACGGCATGGGTTTGCTTCTCCAGGTGCCGAGCCGCAAGCCCACTGACTTTTCCCGGTTGATTTTTGCTCCTGTCACCGCTTCGTAGTCTTTCAGTGTCTCGCCGACCCGCTCGATGTGCTCGTGGCTTGACACTATGACGGTGACGTCGTCCGCGTATGCAGACACGCTCGTCCCGCATCCTAATTCTCGCGGGATGCCCCTCAGAGTCGCCAGCTTCCGCAGTAGTGGCTCAAGAGTCAATACGTATAGAAGCGCCGAGAGGGGGCATCCCTGACGGACCGAACGTGCAATGTCGAAGGGTCTCGATAGATGTCCATTTACGCGAATTACCGAACGGATGCCTCTGTACAAGGCAGCTATCCAGCCGCGGAAGACGGGACCGAAACCAGCCGCTCTCAGGACTGCCTCCAAGTATCGATGGTCTACCCTATCAAAGGCTTTCGATTGATCCAAGTTGATCAGGGCCCCACCCATGCCAGGTTCGTTAACTACCCTGTCTATGATGTAGCGCATCAGATGGAGGTTGTCATGGATGCTCCGGCCCGGCACGGCGCACGTTTGTGCGTTGTCGACCAGTTTCTCCATGACAAGCGCCAACCTCTTGGCTAACACCTTTGTCAAAATTTTCAGGTCTGCATTGAGCAGAGTGATTGGCCTAAAGTTATCTATAATGTTTCCCTTGTTTGGATCTTTCTTCAGCAGAGTTACAGCTCCTCGACTCACAAAACCGGGTATGCTCCCGTTTTGCTGCCAGTTGCAGTATACCGCTGCCAAGACGTCTCCAAACAAGTCTGGCATACAATAGTAAAATTCGTAGGGTAGACCATCCAAACCCGGTGATTTGTCCCTCGAGCATTCTGCCATCGCTTCCCGCACTTCCGCCGCCGTGATGGCACCTTCGCAGCACCCTGCCTTTCTTGTCGAGAGTCGTGGCAGGCTATGTAGGTAGGCACTGAAGTCTACCCTACGTTCTTGCCCTCCACTCGTCCCGAACAGTCGGGGAAAATGCTGCTGAAAGGCCTCACACATTTTACTTGGCTCGAGCAATTCGCGCCCCTAGATAGATAGATAGATAGATAGATAGATAGATAGATAGATAGATAGATAGATAGATAGATAGATAGATAGATAGATAGATAGATAGATAGATAGATAGATAGATAGATAGATAGATAGATAGATAGGTATGTAGGTAGGTAGATAGATAAATAGATGCGAATCAATTTTGCAGGAAGACATTTTGTACATGAATCTGCGGGGGCGTGATTGTCTGCTGTATATTATGAATGTTATTATTCATTCATTAAATATTAACTGGTGCACATTTGTAAAAGTGTATGTATATGAATTATATATGCCGCACATGAACACACAGAGAGGGAGACTCATGCAGAGTTACGAATACTAAAACGTGCGCCAATATATATGCAGGTACGCAGGGGAGATATGGTGCTGGAGAGCGACCAATTTATTATAACATAGGTTTGTCTGTTGAAGAAGTTAGCTTAGAAATGAAAGTCTGAGTTCGAGGAAAGTGCATGCCAGTTATTTCTACAATTTTTCGGATTGTGTGAGAAATTTTGTAAGACATCTAAGATTACACACACACATTTCTTACTTATTTCGTACTTAAAAAAGTACATTCTTAACAAGTTGGCTAAATTTATAACCAAGAACTACCATTTGCACAAGAGGACGGGAGCCAATCAGATTCACATTGATCCAAAGGAATTTGTAAGTAATTCTTGAGAAACTGGAAGAGAAAACGCCTAAGTTTGTCAACATCTCACTGCGACCAGTCTGGCATTTTTCCTTTCCTGTTCACAATCATGTATAAGGCAGCACGCTGGCAGAAACGTTAGCACGCCGGGCGAATTGCGTAGCCGTATTTCATCTGCCGTTACTTTCTGAGTTCAAATTCCGCCGAGGTAGACTTTGCTTTTCATCCTTTCGTGGTCGATTAAATAAGTACCAGTTACGCACTGGAGTCTATGTAATCAACTTAATTCGTTTGTCTGTCCTTGTTTGTCACCTCTGTGTTTAGCCCCTTGTGGGTAGTAAAGAAATAGGTATTTCGTCTGCCGCTATATTCTGAGTTCAAATTCTACCGAGGTTTACTTTGCCTTTCATCCTCTCGAGGCCCATAAATTAAGTACCATTTACGCACTGGGGTCGATATAATCCACTTAATCCGTTTGTCTGTCCTTGTTTGCTCTCTCGTTGTTTAGCCCCTTGTGAGCAATAGAAAAACCAAGGAAGTTTAGCAAGCTGGACGAAATACTTAGCCGTATTTCGTCGCTCTTTAAGTTATGAGTTGAAATTCCGCATTGGCTGACATTGCCTTTCATCATTTCAGCGAGGATGAATTAAATACCAGTTGCGTACTGGGGTAGATCTAATCGACTGGCTCCTCCTCATACCCAAATTTCACAGCGTGTGCCTGATATATCCACAGGTGACCAACAGTCAACCGCCTTTCAAGCCGAATTGTGCCAACGCATTCGTTATCATTGCCATTTAAAGTTGTGAGCACCAGAACTTGTGTCTATTGCAATCTGAGTTAGAGCTGTGGGATTAATTAATTTTGTTAACTTAAAGTATATATACACGTTACATGAGGCGTTGACGTATTGAAGGCTTCGTTTTTTTTTGTTTTTTTTTATTTGTACACATATCCACTTTAGAAAATTACTTCATATATTTCTAACCAATAAATCGATAACAATAAATACATTGCATTTATGCACATACATATAGATAGATAGATATATATATAGAGAGAGAGACGGATAGATAGACAGACAAGCAGACAAATATATAGATACAAACATACATGCATACATAAATACATAGAGAAATAGAAAGACAGATAGACAGACAGACTGGCAGATAGATAGATTGATAGATATATAGATAGATAGATAGATAGATAGATACATACATACATACATAACTACATACATAATAGATAGACAGATAGATTAATAAGTTGATAGATAGATGGATAGATAGACACACAGACAGACATACATACAGACAGACAGGTAGATAGATAGATAGATAGATAGATAGATAGATAGATAGATAGATAGATAGATAGATAGATAAATAGATAGATAGATAGATAGATAGATAGATAGATAGATAGATAGATAGAAGATAGATAGATAGATAGATAGATAGATAGATAGACAGATAGATTAGAGCATTTTCTCCAGATTAAAATTTGACATTGGAGCAAGACTCGATACCATACATATCTATCTTGGGACAACATCTGTGCAGAATATTCTCAATCATCAATTCCGAATATAGGAGGAATTTATTAGTTCTTGATCATTATTTTCAATTTGTCCAGGAATGTGTGTCATGTAAAAGGCAGTCAGTGGCTACAAATAAACACACTCACACACACACATGCCCGTGCACGCATGCACACGTACACACACACACATGTCCGTGCACGCACTAGCACGTACATATATACACACAGACACACAAGCGCATATATATTCAGGGCCAGATATGCACACGCTCAGATACGCACGCACACACATACACACACACACATGTACAGACCTGTAGATAAATAGATATATACTTTTTTTACTCTTTGACTTGCTTCAGTCATTTGGCTGTGGCCATGCTGGAGCACAACCTTTTTAGTCAAGCAAATCGACCCCAGGACTTATTCTTTGTAAGCCTAGTACTCATTCTATCGGTTTTTTTTGCCGAACCGCTAAATTACGGGGACATAAACACACCAACGTCTGTTGTCAAGCGATGTTGGTGGGACAAACACACACACACACACGCACATTAACACACACATACACACACATATATATATACATATATACGACGGGCTTCTTTGAGTTTCCGTCAACCAAATCCACTCACAAGACTTTGGTCGACCAAAGGATATAGTAGAAGACACTTGCCCAAAGTTCCAACCAGTGGGACTGAACCCGGAACCATGTGGTTCGTAAGCAAGCTACTTACTATACAACCACTCCTACGACTGTGTAGATACATAAACAGAGACATAGTGAGTGAAAGCGACCACATTAAAAAATGTGCTTATATGCACCCATGTATGTGTGAGCGAGCGTGTGTGTGTGTACGTGTGTGTGTGTGTACGTGTGTGCGCGTGTATATTCGTGTGTGCATCCATTAATTTAGTGTTCGGGAAACTTCTTTCAGTATGCTTATAAAAGCTCCAAATCCATAGTGCCGGCTCCGCATGTATATGATATCCGTAGGGCAGCAAGATATGTTTCTTTATTGGCCACACAGGGCTGAACACAGAGGGGACAAAATACAAAGTAGAGCCTTACTTTTTGCGAAGAGAAGGAAAAAAAATATATATATATATATATATATATATATATATATATATAGATAAGAAAGTTGGTTTGTGAAAGCACGTGGTTGAATATATAGAAAATAGTAAAAAGTGAAAAAACTACAGAAGGCTTAAAGGTTAAAAAATATAAGCGATATATATATATATACATGGAGGCGCAATGGGCTAGTGGTTAGGACAGTGGACTCGCGGTCGCAAGATCGCGGTTTAGAGAGAGAGACAGACAGAGAGAGATTAATGGATAGATATATAGATAGACAGACAGAGAGACAGACGGACGGACGGATAGAAAAATAGATAGATACATACGTATAGAGATGGCTCGACAGACAGACAGTCGGGTGATGAGACAGACAGATAGATGGATACGTACATAAACAGTCACTTATAGTATTTTCGTATGCGTGTATAAATATTATAATTTCCTAGTTCTAACAATTCCAGTCTAGTCTAGCATTTAAATGACAACTGCACATGCATGAAACCCACGCCTGCTACATTTTTCCATAGAGAGGAATCTGTAATTTGTAGTCATTCGTCTCCAGTGAATGTGAGCCAATATTTGTTACTGTACAGACTTATCTATTGGTTTGCACGTGTCTGCAATATTGAAATGCACTTTGAAATAGAAAAATCGATGAAAGCCGTGTTAATCGATTTCTAAGAATATTTTACATTAAGGGGAGTGAATATAAATCTGAATATGAATCAATGCACAGTTAATGTTCATATGTAATATTATTGTGCAGTTGACCGACGAACATTAAAGCGAGTGAATATCTTGTATAACAAACAAAGGATCAATAGAGAAACATATTGCATTTGCTAAGCTAATAGACACTCGAATACAATAGGAATTCGTCTTTTTAAGATGAAGATTCATTGAAGATGAGGTTTGGCAGATGAAGGCCGAAATATAAAGATGTGTGAAGCTTCTGTTTGGGAGATGGGAGTAGGGAAGACAGAGATCTGTTAAGGTTCTTGTCGGGAGATGTGAGTAGGAATTTTAATATTTATGTGTGTTTAGTTTAAAAGATGGTGGGTGGAACTGAAAGATTCTCGAAGGTAAGATTCGGAAATATGAGGGTTGGAAGATAAGTTATTGTAACAATGAGCTTTGTTGCATAAGATCCGGAAGTGGCCGGGCTGCATGTGTATTATAAAACTGTCATATTAAGAAGAGAAACGTTTTAAATGTAATGTTCTCGTGAGATTAGAAGAATCTGTGTCTGTGAGTTAGGGTTGACAGGCGAAAGGTGAAAGATGGTGTTCTATGGAAATAATAATGTTTAGAAATTTAGAAAAAAAAATATGGCGATGGGATTTAGATGACATATGCATTTGAATATATGATTTGCATCGTGAAATTTTTCCGGTGATGAGTTGGTAAAATGGATTGTGAAAACCACGAACGTGGTTATGAGGAAGGTACAATGGAGGCTAAAACTATTTTAACAATTCGGGGTAAAAATGCGGAGGTATGTTAGAGTAAAGTTATGTGGACGCACATGGCCTAGTGGTTAGAGCAGCGGATTCGCGGTCGAAGGATCGGAGGTTCGAATCTCAGACCGGGCGTTGTGTGTGTTTATGAGCGAAACACCTAAGTTCCGTCAGAAAGTAATGGCGAACTTCTGCTGACTCTTTCGCCACAACTCAATAATAATAATTAAAATTTAATTACAGCAAAATATTATTATCATTATGATCAGTATTATTATTGTTGTTGTTATTCGGTAGTCCTACCTTTATCACGTGCTTTCACTGCCCTACCGAGTGCAGCTGTGTGTGCCTTGGGTATGTGTTGTGGTTTGTTGTGATATTCTTATTTTTACTGTATTGAAAGTGTTTTACGTAGAATGTGTACGGCGCCTAGTAGCGCTATTTACTATATGTTATTTGCACTTGATGTTTTTGTTATGTATTTGTCTGAATATTTTTTTAATCGTACCTAATGCGCCTACTTATGATACTAATTGCTTTTGTCTTTAGATTCCATGATCGAGTTACCTCTATTACCAGATCTTTGTATTTTGAAAATTTCTCCGTTTCTGTTTGAGAAACATTGTCATCTGTTGGTATTGATACATCGATTAGAAAGCATTCTTCTTCTTATTATCATTATTATTATTATTATCATTATTATTATTATTATATTATTATTATTATTATTATTATTATTATTATTATTATTATTATTGTTGTTGTTGTTGTTGTTATTATTATTATTATTATTAGAATTATTAGAATTATTAGAATTATTATTAATTCCATCATCATCATCATCATCATCATCATCATCATCATCATTATTATTATTATTATTATTATTATTATTATTATTACTATTATTATTATTATCATTATTATTGCTGGATTGAAGAGTTAAAATATGAAATAAATATTAAAGTTTGGTGTATTTGATTCATACTCACTGATTATACTTTAGATTTGATGAATCTCACAACCCCAGTCTCTCACAATTGATAATTATCGGTTCTATCTTATACAGGGAATTTCAATAATCGATATGTCAATTACAGTACTCTACACTATTTATTATATAACCGCTAACATTCTGGTAGGGAAGTTCATGTGTGCCTGTGTATGTGTGTATGTATGTATGTATGTATGTATGTATGTGTGTCTGTATGTATGTATGTATGTATGCAGACATGTATGTATAGAGAGGGAGAGAAAGAGGGAGAGACAGATAGACAGATTGATAGACAGACAAACAAATACGCAGACATAGATAGATTGATATATAGATACATGCATACATACATAGATGGTTAGATAGCTAGCTAAAGAGAGAGAGAGATAGATAAATAAATAGATAGATAGACAGACAAACAGACAGATAGATAGATAGATAGATAGATAGATAGATAGATAGATAGATAGATAGATAGATAGATAGATAGATAGATAGATAGATAGATAAGTAGATAGATAAATAGATAGATAGATAGATAGATAGGTAGGTAGATAGATAGATAGATAGATAGATAGATAGATAGATAGATAGATAGATAGATAGATAGATGAAAACTTGAAACCAACTATTTTGTTCAAGTGCAAGCAGTAGGAAACTGCAGATCTGATGACTCTAGGTTTCGGACGTTATCAAGAAGAAATCTATGCCTTCTTCGGAGCCTTCCTCTCAAAGGCATAACAGTCCTCCGGTCCTTTCACTTACGATGCCCCACCTAATGGTGCGAATGGCTCGTATTCGACATTGATTTTGGCATCAAGACCTGTCCAGCCAGATCGATAGATATTCAGACACACATACATGTATCTGGAATGTTCATATATTCATATAAAAGCGTTGGACTTCTTTGGAGCAGGTGAAGAGATGCGCTTCCATTGCATGGATTACCCCTTGGTCTCTGGCTCAAAGCGATAAAACAAGCACTTATCCCGGGTTAGGAACCGTTCAGAGAAGCCGACTGGATCTGCCTGAAGCTATGTCAGATGTTCATGTGATGCCACCGAGCAGAAACCTTCGCCATATCATCTTCATTGTAAAGAACATACTAAACTCTCTCACGGGATAGGCCAGTGGCATTGGATATTTGATTTATAGTCAATTGACGGTGGTGAACAGTATCAATGTCTCTTTCGGTTGTGGCAGTCGCAAGACTTATTTGAATCGAACTTCCCCTCCGTTACCCTCATTAACACGGTTAATTAATCTAGACCAAAAACCCTTAATGAAGAAACTATGACAGTATGAATATCTGTGGGGGTTAACACATTATCTGCAAGGCCTTTTCTACAAGGACTTGATAACACCACGATGCCAAATTTTGTCCAGTTTCAAGAGACGTCACAACTAGCTACATCTGAAGTCTTCTTTGAACCCTCATGTATCATTTTACCTGGAAAGAAACAATGCTGCTATTTATAAGAATGTTGGCTATTGATGCCTGCAGGATTTCGCTGCTCTAGCGGCAACCCTTCTTAGTCACCCCGTATATGCGATATCAACATGGCAACACCCTCTGCTCGATTTCAAAGATATTCTTTGATTAAATACGAAAAGTAATTCCTTTGCCAATTTTAGCTATGTTGTTGTTGTTCTTCTTCGTTTCATCTTCAATGTGAATGATCGTGTTACAGTCTCGTGATATCAGTTAGAGTGTGTATAATTTTCAAACCAGAGATTTGATCTTATCAGATGAATCATATATACTTTAAATGTGGAGGCGCAATGGCCCAGTGGTTAGGGCAGCGGACTCGCGTTCGTAGGATCGCGGTTTCGATTCCCAGACCGGGCGTTGTGAGTGTTTATTGAGCGAAAACACCTACAGCACTACGAGGCTCCGACAGGGCATGGTGGTGATCCCTGCTGTACTCTTTCACCACAACTTTCTCTCACTCTTACTTCCTGTTTCCGTTGTGCCTGTATTTCAAAGGGCAGGCCTTGTCACTCTCTGTGTCACGCTGAATATCCCCGAGAACTGCGTTAAGGGTACACGTGTCTGTGGAGTGCTCAGCCACTTACACGTTAATTTCACGAGCGGGCTGTTCCGTTGATTCTGATCAACCGGAACCCTCGTCGTCGTAACCGACGGAGTGCTTCCATCCATACCTTAAATATACGCATAATTAATGCGTTCCAAACGTTTTGTTACTTGCAGGGAGGGTACGTATTACTACAAGACTCGATAAATACTAGACGCATATATCTTAATAAACTATAGACGTTCGATTAATAACGTCTCAGAAACTCGTGTAGTAATACACACACGTATATACTTATACAAAGACATATATACAAAGATTAATATATATATATATATATATAGGCATACGTACGTCTGTGTGTTTCTACATTCATGTAAAATAATATTAATAATCTATTCTGAAGCAACTTTAAGAATAACAATTGTGCATCTGCTCTTAGTATGAATGATAATACAACGGAATTGTGTCAAATAGGATGTATCTGAACACAAACACACAAGTATACACACATTCATATATCATATATATAAATGTGTGTGTATGTATTTATATATATATACGTTAGAAGACATTCGTTAAAGCTGGGTATGTTAAAATCCTTGATAGCAAAGATTGCTTCATCCCACAGGTTGTGGTATTTTCCAAGAGATATAAAAATCATGTATATCTGGGAATTAATCAATTCTGTGTCACATATTCCAAAGATTCAATTTATTTTATTTGGGTATTTTATTGTTTATTTCATTTAATTTTTCATTTTTATTTCTTTTCCGCAAAACTTTGCTTCAGTATAAGATAACAACAACGTTCCATGGTGTTCTAAGTCTTACGTCAATCATGAGAGGAAAAATTACGTTATGCCATAAAGTATAAAGTATCTATCTTTGCATAATAAGGAAGAAAAATTAATGTTTGCCAAATAATATTCATGAGCTTGTCATATGCCAAAAACGGATGAGGTCGCAGTGATACGGAATGCGAAGTTTTAATTTATTAAATATTTTCTTTCTACACAATGAAAGTCGAACACTTCATGTAAGAGAGAAACACACTGAGGCAGAAGAAAAATATATATGGAAGGCAGTGTTTAAGATTGATACAGTCTTCTTTGCGATCTACGAAGGCATCAGATTGCAAAGACGCAAATTGTTTGTATTGATTATTTCCATGTGTGTGTCTATGTGTGTATGTGTTAAATGTTAGAGTTTGTGTTTGTGTGTTTATATCTATGCATCTATATGTGTGTATATATAAATATATATATATTTATATATACATATATCATTATATATATATATATATAATATATTATATATATATATATATATATATATATAATATATTATATATATATAATGATATCATTATATATATATATTATATATATATATATATATTATATATATATATATATATATATATATATATATATATATATATATATATACAGATATACAGACACAAACACACTGATTCACACGTGGAAGTATATATATATATATATATATATATATATGTATGTATATTAATAGTAATGGTATGACAAAAAATAATGAATGAGACCTCGATGTTATGTAAATAGAGGAATTTATCTGTAAATATATATGTGACAATTATTCAGTTGGCCTAATAAAGCTCCGAGTTTCGGAAGTCGGAGAGGAAATCTGCTCCGGTATCTCGTCAGTTATTAAGAAAATCATATGTATATATATGTGTGTGTGGGTGTTTGTGTGTGTGTGTGTGTATACTTCCAGATATGGATATATGTAAATGCCTGTACTAATGCATATATGTAATATACGTGTTTTATTGACGGTGATCCATTCTAGATATCCAAATGCTTTTTCAAACAAAATTTAAAAGCCTAGATGTTGCTATATTTTGATGCACAAACTCTGAGACCTGAGTGCCCCGCATCCTATTACAGAAACAGCTGTAAGGTATTAAAGTTCATTGCATCATTTCTTTTATCTGTCATATCATTCCTACAGATGTGTTTGTATGCATATACGTGCAGCTGTTTTGCACGCATATTCAAATGCAATGGTTATAACAGATACGTATGGAATAATATAACAAAATATCGCGTGTGTTTATGGAATCTGCATGTTTTGTGCGATTGATTCCGGTTTTACATGAAGTAAAGTAACGAATTGTGTCTGCTTCTTTTGTTTACTCAAGAATTCGCAACGACCTCTCGAACCCACAAGAGTAAACGAGAGAAAGAGAGGCAGTCAGAAACAAGGCAAATGCCTCTTGTATTTGAACACTATACAAATATTCCTTTAAAAAAAACTCTTAAGTTTTCTAAATTTAATTGTTTTCCATACTTAAAGTTGAAAAAGTCTTAATGGCTGAAACCGGTACTGAAGTGTTTCATATGAAATTATTTTAGCATTTTCTATCTTGACTATTTTTCCGATATATATAAACTCGTGTGTTCCTTTTCAACCTTCTACACCACATACACGCTCACACACACACACACATACACACACACACACACACACACACACACACACATATATATATATACATGTG
>NW_021832607.1:42500-55000 GCF_006345805.1 Octopus sinensis | reverse complement strand
ATAGAGAGAGAGAGAGAGAGAGATAAGGTGCGGTGAATAAACTGTTTCTAAAATACGCAAAAATGAAAGTAAGACTGACATCCCATTTTCACAGATATACCGCTCTATTACCTGTGTGTCTCTTCCAGCCTGTATTCTGTTTACGCAAGTATTCATTGTGAATATTTTCTCTACATTCTAATTTGGCATTAAACTTCCTGAAGAGAACATTTGGGTGTTATACTCAAATATATATATAACTTTATTCTTTTTGATAAAATATTTAATAACATGCGTATTGTTTATTGCGTTATTTTGTACACCCATGTGCTTAATATGTATATTAAAATTATCAGAAATTCACCAAATTATGAAATAAATGTAAATATTATTTATCCTTTGCATGTACGTGCAACATCTCGTATAAATGAATTCGTGTCATTTATCAATCATTTGCTCCTGCCTCTTCCTTAATTATCCGCTCAAACATCATGGCTCATCTCGACATTTTCTGATCTTTGAGATTACCTTATCCTGATAGAGCAACTAGAATCCGCCATTTACATTGCTCCGAGCCCGGATTCGTTGCGAATCTACTTTACACTTTCAAACTCAGTACCTATATACATACACCACCCTCACACACACACATACTTATGTCTTCGTTAATCATAGCAATTCAAACTCAGCTGTTGTAAGCATTTGTTGCTTTTTTGTATTTGCTTGTTCTGTTTCTTTTCTTTTCTTTTTGTTTGTGGTCGGTTTTAAAATAGGTTTCTTTTGTAATGTTTCCTATACGAAATTTCTTCTCCCGACAACTACATGGGATTTTTTTTATTTTTTTATTTTCAAACAGCTACATTATCCGATGCTATTTTCTCCTGTGCAACAGATGTAATATAATATGATGTCAGTACCTGAGTATCCCGGAAGACCTCTCGAAATACCTCCCAATTTCCTACTTATTCATTGAAATTACTTAAATTATTATACATACTTTGTAATATATATTTATTTACTTATCCAGAAATAATTGTTACAGAAATGTAATCGTTAAAATGCAGAATTAATTCCCACAATTAATTACTTTTCTAACATTAATTACCCTCACAAAGGAAAAATAACTAGCCTAATACATATTGAGGGCCGACACTATGAGCTATAATCATCTCCTCTCTTCGTAGAAATATTGTTATTTTTCTTTTTAGTTCTGGCAAATTTCTCCAGTTACTCGATGTAGAAGTTATATTTTTTATTCTGTTACTCATATTAAATTTGTGGAAGTATATTCTTTTATGCTTTCTTTTCAGTTTTTGGCAGTCTTAAAGAGACAATAACAACGAAAGTTGTCAACTGTCTAAACCAACCGGAATATTGATACGAAAAAAAATTTGAAACGAAACACAAAAATAAAAGTTTAAAACATAGGCCCAAATCTGGAAAATTTTCAAAATTCTATTTTCTTTGCAAAACTATGATGTATATTGAAAACAATAATGCCAGGTTGTTAACATTGGCACTTTTAAAATTTAGCTGAGGCTATATTTAAATTAAACAAGACGAATAAATTGCTCAAGTTGCCAAAATATATTAAAGAAAATATTAGACGATCGCTTCACTTAAGCCATCAATTTAAATAACTTAAGTCATCAACTTAAAGTAAGACTTGTTAAACATTCGACAATAACAAATAGAATGTATTTTAAATGATTAGTATACTAAAATGAATGATAATGCTGTGATGTTCATCTCTTAATAATATACACCTGTGGCTTATATTTTAACATCTGGTGTACAACAAGGTAATTTTTTTTTCTTTTCTCTTGTCCAAAGACACAGAAGACATCTTTTTCAATTTGCTGGATATTTTTTAGTGCTCAACCAGAATAAAATTGTGTGTGAGCCTTCCCGGTGTCTGTGAGTGTGATGAGATTGTGGGAACAAGGGATTCCGAAGATTAGACAATTGTTATAATTCTTGCATGAGATGGACAAGGTAAATGACAGACAAGGAAAAGATAGTAATTCTCAATCTGGCAATGAATTAAATCTGCTCCCCAAGGAGATCTCTTCGCGACTTCAGTTGATAATACTTATAACCCGAAAGAGAAACAGAACAAGGCATCATTTTCGATGCTCAAACTTTTTGAGCGATCCACGTTAGAATTTGACTTATCGACTGCGAAACGATGAATGGAATTATTGATCGCAGAGGTTTATCCATCCGATGGATCACATTATACTTTGTCTTGACTAAAACATCATGTCTCATATATGTATGCACGTACGTAGATAGGTAGGAAGGCGATTCTTGGACTAAATATATTTGTGGATTTTATTATCTAGCAACAGCCCCACACTATTGTATTTCCCATTTTCTCGCAAGGACCCCAAAAGAGATGATGAGTGATGGCTAGAAGTATATTGAGTTCTTCATAACCAGCTGATCTAGCAAGCGGGGCCTCATATCAGTGAGGGGGGCCGGTGCGCATTGATGCCGTCGAGAGGAAGGCCCCGAAACGGCGCGCATTCTCTCCTGATGACTCCCCATACACTTGCTAGCTTCCTGTATACGGAGCTTTTAACTGGTAGCACTTGCATGTGCAAGTTGTTTGCAAGACATCATTTCTATAATAGTATTTTCAGAAGTACTTAATGTTTTTGCAATTTCCAACTTAAACGGTAAGATTGTTTTTAAATTGTATTTATGTATTTATTTTTCCTGTTACCAAAAGCTATTTACGAAAAACTAAAAACAATGGTATTCAAAACAATGGTATTCAAAGAACATAGGAGCAAATTTTAGGTTTCACACAGATATTTTTGCTGGCTTCAGGGTTCTTTTGTTGGTTTTAGTCAACTCTTCTATTTGTGATGTTTGATAGAATAAACCATATTTTATTACTCCGATCTTTTTGCTTTATAATAGTATGTCTTCGTTTTGGCTTAAATTTGTTAACTATTAGTGAAAGATCAGATGTGGTTTCATGTTATTTCTGCCGAGAACCATGAAATAAAGAACAAAATATAAATCTGCAAGCCTTAACAAAATTAAATGTAAATAATATTTAGAAATAGCAATGTGCAGAAAGTACAATCGATGTCAAGGGTGGAACTGAAATAAGCGATTCGAATTTTATGGTTATTATAGGTAAATACGACTGCAGGACTTCGAAAGTCTGTGTTAATATTTTTCTTTATAATAGCATTTGCTTTAATATTATTAAAGGACATTAAAACCAAAGTAGATACAATGTAGTGTTGGATATGGAAAACAAAATCGGGGTTTGTTACATATGGAATGGTCTGCATGACAAATTGGGGTGAAGCCTGACCAAGGGCTAAACAAGCAGGAGATCAAGAACACGCTTTGTTATTTATCGGGCAACTTATGCGTGATTCTAACTACGCGCGATTGTGTCTGTGTGTGTGTGTGTGTAAGTGTGTGTGTGTAAGTGTGTGTGTGTAAGTGTGTGTGTGTGTGTGTGTGAGTGTATGTGTGTTTGTGCACTCGCGTCACAACATGTTTGAATGTAGATAACTAGAACTGCGTGGACGATTTAGATTTTTAATCATGATAGCGTTAATTTGTTATTTAGAAGTTTGTGAATCATGGATATTCATAAACAAACAGTAAACTACATTTTGTATTTGAGAGACTGACATCACAAAAACGAACGACTCATGAGAAAAGAAAAAAAATCAAAGACCAACAAACAAAAATGCAAACAGTCTTTTTGATTTTTCTAATTGTTTTGTTTCAGTAATATTCATCTAATGAATAATTTATCGATGCTAAGCTAAAGTTGTAAATTAAAGAACACTATAATGGTTTGTATCTTTTTTCGCTGTTGTTTCATATCTATTTTATTTGTGTTCTAGTTTTATTGATATCTTTGTGCGTTTTATTACCGAGATTTTATTTCAAAGTTGACGGAGAATTGTGGTTGGTTTTAATACACGTAGATATTGTATATTCGCTGGTTACAACTGGCCTCATCACTATTCACAAGAATCGTATAAACATCATCTCCTTGTAGATATGCATAGCTATGTTACGCTCATACAAACCAACTTTATTTTCGGTGATATTTCCCCGGTATTTTTGTCTGAAACAATGATATGCAATTACCAGTTAAAAGGATGTAGGTCAACCATATGTATCATGGAATATATTCTTCATACACATAGGCAATCTTATGCACCTCTCTCACTCACATCTTCTCTATCAAATTTTGTGCACCAAAATCTACACCAATTCCTATATAGAGATAAATAACTAATGGCAGTGTGAATTGAATTATTTCCAGAGTGGAAAGGTTACGGTTTCCTTTAATTATATCAGGGTCCAGATAATATTCAGATAAGGTGGTTTGTATGAACGTAACATGACATGTGTAAACCCGATCCAAACACAACGTTTACAACAATCAAATATAGGAAATTGGGTAATAACCCGGAATGAATATGATATTACTGAGAATAACAGCGACAGAAGACATATACTTTACTTTCAATGACATAATTATTTAGAATACTACATAGGGTTGAAGACAATTGGCAGATCCTTTGTGGCATTGGAGGAACTGACTTAGGTTTGTTTCGGATCCAGTTATGCCTGTGGCTACCATCTTTTACAGTCGATCGAGCTTGAGATGGACACAAGGCAGGAAGAGAGTATACCAGATTTGCAGCCTATTACATTGAGCGCAATATATCACGTTTACATATATATTCATTCCTCTAGTGAATAAAATGCGAAGTAAAAAATTAAAGAAATAGAAATAATTTAGGCGAGTAAGTATACAAGGGATTTCATATCAGATATAATACTTTGAAGATATTGAAATTACATAAACACAGACGCTCATAAATACGCTTGCTGTCGGTGAAATTTTTCCGACTATGCACTTTTTTCTGTTTCCCCTTCTGGCGAACAGCCTTGCACGAAACGTCGAAAGCTATCTTTGTAAAAAGCGTGAAACTAACACATTTCATGTCCACGTCTTCTTTTTGGTTTTTATATAATATCTAATGTTCGATTATTCGATTAGACTGTGCCAACACCAAACACCCCCCCTACATACAAATATATATATATATATATATATATATATATATATATATATATATATATATATATATATATATATATATATATATATATATATAATTTGAGGGATTATATGTCTAACTTACAGGGAAAAATTCAATTTAGAAATACTAAATCAACATTCACAAAATATGATATATATGTAAAAATTAGAAAAACACCTTTTATCAATTCAAAATGAACAATTAAATTACATATAATAGAAAGATTAAAATAAAATAACAATAATATACCGATGATTAAGTAAATTGCAAAATAATAATAAAAACGTATATATGTATGCGTGTGTGTTGCTGTGTGTGTATGTGTGCGCGCGCGTTTACTCCACAGAGACACGAAGACTGAAGTAATACGATGCATTAGGCAGACGGTTCGAAGGTTTTGTAAAGACAAAGCGATTCAAAAGGAAATTTACTCAACAGTAAGTATTGAGAATTTAGGATTACCTTGTTTATTACTGAAAATAATTTTTGCAGTGAGGTAGCTTTAATGCCCTAAATCTTGGTTACTGAAGAATGGTGGACGCGTCTAGAGGAATGTGTCTATTCTTTTTTTATATTCTTTTTGTTAAAATAATTTATTGTTCAATAATGGGAAATCGATCATGTATCTAGAAAATGCGTTAATCAAAATTTTTTCAAATAACCATCAATATTTTATATATATGTATATATATTTATATATGTGTGTGTGTGTGTGTGTATTTGTGTGTGTCTGTGTGCGTGTGTGTATATGTATGGATACATATATATAATTTGTATATATATATGGATATATGTAACTTATATGTATATGCACATATTGTATAGATATATATTTATAGTTTGTCTATATACGTATAAATATAATTTATATGTATATATAAATATACACACACACACACACACACACATATATATATATGTATATATGTATACGCATATGTATATATGTATACGTATATATATACATATATATATATATATATACATATATATACGTTTTCTGATCAATAAGCTTCCTTACTGCTGTCATAGTAATGGCATAGAGGGAAACCGGTTGGCTCAAATTCACCGTGGTCTCTACTGTGAAGTCGCATTATGTTTCAAGGTCTGTTCTGCTGGTTGCCGGTCTCCCAGAACCTTCGTCAGTATCCACATTTTTTTGGCCGCCTTGTAACCTTGTAAACAACTAAACCACTTGTACATATGTGTGCGGATCACAATCCCTCCCCATGCAATTCTGTGGGCCCCTGAGCAAGTATCTCTGTGACAACTGTTTCTCTCATGGCAAATGCGACGATCACACACTACACACCTCGGTTCCAAACACTGCTGTAAACAGTAGAAATGAGCTAGAACTTTGACACGTAGTCAATATGCAGAGCAGGGATCAAAGTCAATATTTTCCAAGCGGCTTTATTCTGCGTGCTTTAGTTTCGTTAACATGGCAACAGTCCGGATACATCTTGATCAGATTTCGTACTTATATACATACACACAACCACATAACTGTGGTAGTGTCGGTCTACACGTTTCCCGGTTTCTATGCCGTATGTGTTCCACAACAGGACGGGACGCCAGTCCATCGCAGCGTTGCTCCTTGTTGCCAGCTGAGTGGATTGGAACAACGGGAAATGAAGTGGTTTGCTCAAGAACGCAACGCGTCGCCCGTCCAGGAATCGTAACCACAAATTTATGATCATGATGTTGACACCCTAAGCCACGCGCATCCACATACATACATATACATACATAAATATATGTATATATATATATATCTATACATGTATATGTACGTATATATATATATATATATATATATATATATATATATATATATATATATATATATATATATATATATATATATATGTAGGTCCCGGGTTGAGTCGGGGTTAACCACAGTAAATAAGGTACTCAATACATGCTTCCTGATGATTTCTTTTGAATGAAACAGTTCTAGTCCTGTAGAAGCTCCTTCTATAAAATAAATATATATATATGAATATTATTGAAATTGATATAAACTGTTAGGTTCAATAGAATGAAGTAAAGATATACGTATGCACACACACAAACACACAAACACACATATACATGTCGCTGCATGTGTGTGTGTGTTTGTGTGTGCATTTGTGTATGCCTGTGTGGATATTAATTTCTAAATATATATATATATATATATATAGATATCCCTATGCATACATGCAATATATATATATATATATATATATGTACATATATATACACATATATATAAATATATGTGTGTGTGTATATATATATGTATATATGTATATGTATATATATATATATATATATATATATATGTATAAGTATATATATATATATATATATATATTCGCATTTATATATATATATATATGTGTGTGTGTGTGTATGTATGTATACGTCATACACACTCTCTTTGAATATGTATACTTATATAGGTGAATCTGTTGTGTGCGTGAGTGTGTAAATCGAAATATTATTCGTGAATATGTAACCATTTGGGACTAAACAACATAATCATCGGTGTGACCTTCATAATATTTCAATTATTATTACGAGTAGCTGTATTTAAAGCCAATTATTCAATGACATAGACATCAAAGAGAAAACAGCGAATGTAAAAACAAATTCGAATAGATGCAGAGGCTATTCATAAATTCAGAATACTGAATTAATTAACATCATTAATTACGTCCACTTTAATGTAACGCAAACATATCGACAAGATTCAAACCCTTTATAAATGAACTGGTAGATAATTATGTTTAAAATTCGAATTAATTAACGTTGTTATCAGATACACTCTACGCTATATTTCCGTTATGTACTTTTCATATAACATTTATTAAAGACGAAAATAGGTGTAATAAATTGGTGAGATAGATTGATCTTTAAAAGTTCCATTGATATATATATATATATATGTTGATTCGTTAGCTACTGCACGCATTTTTTTCTCTCCTTCTTTCTGTGTTTTTTTTCTCTCTGTGTATCTTTCTGTTGAAGAGCGTAGGCTCGAAACGTTAAAGACTTGTTTTATTTATATTTCCTGAGCGCCATACTAATACAATTGTTCGTTTGTTTTCCACCTGCCTCGTCTTTTGTCTATTTTCATAAAGCTTCCCGTTATATATATATATATATATATATATATATATATATATATATAATATATATATATATTTATCAATGGAGTTGAACGCAGGTGTTATACAAATCATTATGCTTCCTACACATGTTTCGAAGAAAACATTGGTATTATACCAGAAGGTATAAAATGATATAAGCAATGCAATCTTCCTGCCTTTCACTTCGTCTAAATACCTCTATTTTCACGCCTTAAAACGGCGGGCTTTTTGAACTGGCCATGATGCAT
This sequence comes from Octopus sinensis, assembly GCF_006345805.1. Classification (NCBI taxonomy): domain Eukaryota; kingdom Metazoa; phylum Mollusca; class Cephalopoda; order Octopoda; family Octopodidae; genus Octopus; species Octopus sinensis. The sequence continues at coordinate 46,540 of NW_021832607.1, read as the reverse complement.
ACGTGCATCTATATGCATGTATACATTCTATATGTCAGTATTCGTATGTTGTATTTACATATATATATATATATATATATATATATATATATATATATATATATATATATATATATATGTATTTATGTTTATTTTCGGCGTGTATTCTACCGACGAGCTAACGCATTCCTGAATACAAATCAGAAATCCGGTATCTAGAATTATCCAGTAATTTTTTACTAGTTTCATCTTGTCTCTTTGTATTCTCTCCGTGTTGCGATATGGACAATTACGGTGGTTTTAGAGTCAGATCATGGCTGCTATTTTCAGCATTGTGGTATCTCGTAGATACCCTAACTTATAATTTTAATAATTATTACCTTTGAAGATTATTTTTTTCCATGGTGGCTGCTTGACAAAATCGTTATTTTATTTTAAATTAACGATCTTATCCTTATTTATATAAATTTATATGTATAAATATATTTGCAGCTTTAAATAAGCCTGTTCTTCGTATGAAACAATTGTACTGAACATCTAATCCATTCTTCTTGCTTTTTTCCTGTGTATATATATATATATATATATTATATATATATATATATATATATATCTATATATATATATATATATATATATATATATATATGTATATATTTATATATATGTATATATGTATATGATATATATATATATATATATAATATATATATATATATATATATATATATATATATATGTATGTGTATACATGAATAATATATATTATCTTCCGTACTGCATAGGAGACTGAATTAGGAACATAGGAAACCATGAAAATTCACAGGGAATACGTGAACCTTCTCATACTTCATCGGTTACCAAATATCATCAGAATCTGACGCCTTGTACATTGATATATACGTGTGTGTTAGTGTGTGTGTATGCGTGTATTTGTGTGTGGGGGTGTGGGGGTGTGGCAGTGACGGAAGAATATTGATTCCGAAAGAGAATCCTCTCCCACCTACTTAACGTGGATTCATTACTAGAAAGCCCATTACCGTTGCTGAACGCATTGAACGATCCTCCCCTATAGACGCACGATGCTTAGAGCAGGGACAAATCAACACGTAGCTCTAACCAGAATGATCTGATGAGCCATTTTGCATCATTTAAATAGATTTTAGAAAATACTAATGCAAACGAGCGAAGAATAATTTCCTCTACACTGAAATTAATATGTGAAGAATTTGGAGATACGGCCCTGAACCTAACGACGTCACGTGCTTCACCATAAACGTATTTACCCCATACCTCCTGACACAGAAAATAACTTCATCGATCGAATATTCTGGATTTTATTGTCATTAACTCTCTACATTATAATTCTCTCTACGTGCCTCATTGCTATTCCTTAAACGGATCTTTCACTGTTAGTCATACAATAAAATGGATCCCTATTTCATACTAGTGATGCATGTATATATATATATATATATGTATATATATATTATTTAAAAGCAGAAGAAATATAAGAAAAACTGTTATACGGAGTTTCACGTTCCCGTTCGTCGGAGAGTGTTGTTAACACTCCGAGTAACAGCTTTTGTTATATTTCTGCTGCTTTTAAATGAAGCATATAACTCTGTCTCTGGTATTTGAGTACTCCTTTTTTACACCTTGTTTCACATTTACGTGCTTACTCCGGTATATATATATATATGTGTGTGTTTGTGTGTGTGTGTGTGTATACATGTGTGTGTGTGTATATATATATATTTCTATATTATACGAAATGTATAATACTAAATATTCATACAATTCAGTTTCTCTTAAAAAATACAATGGTGCGTTAGGTAATAATCCGATTTACGCTCGTCAGAGTTAACCGATATGGAAGGGAATATGGTGACCTCTCTCTATTGTCGGACGTTCACTAGGACAACCGTGTAAACCGCTGCTGTGTAAAAAGGGGGTGGAACGAAAAACGGGCTAGAGTAATTGGTTAGGAGTTATGTTCCTTGGTTGGTTACGTTGTGAAGCCACTAAGAGTTATCTTGAAGTGAGGAAGGGGGATATTATTAATGTGATGCTCGAGTGGAGATTGGGTGTGTGATATTTGTAGTGGTGTAGGTATACATGGCTGTGTTCGTTGGTCTGTTTTCTTTCTGTAAAAGATATAGTCTTGGTGAGATCTTTGTATATTAGCGTGCAGTGTGTAATGTAATGTGTAATGTATGTGTGGGGAGCTGTGCATATGTGAGGGTACAATTTGTGTGCATGGGTATGTGTTGGAGGTGAAAAACAATCTATTTTGGTGGGTTTGCATGTGCGTACAATGTATGTGCATTAGTGTGTGCTTTCGTCAACAGACAGGTAGACACACAGACAGACACACACATATAGATAGATAGATAGATACATAGATACATAGATACATAGATACATACATACATACATACATACATACATACATACATACATAGAAAGACAGATATAGATAGATAGTTAGATAGAAAGACAGAGACAGACACAAATAGACACAGACGCAGCAGAGACATGCAGACTGGCAGAGAGACAGATAGATAGATACATACATAGATACATACATACATAGAAAAAAGAGAAGATGAACATATATTAAACACTAGGAGGGAGTAATAGTAAAAACCGACAATTGCATAGGCGTACACATACAATTTAACATTTATAAATAATCACAAGCGAAAATAATACTTATATAGATTTAGTGAAATGGGGGACAAATTTATTTAGCTCTGTGTATAGCTCTCACTTGCTAAACAGAAAATACATGTGCGGGTTTCTTTAAGTGAATGAATTAAATAACACAAAAACACGCCATTGAGACAAAAACTGTGATCAAAGAAAGCGAAAATAAAAATAAACTAAATTGAGGAATTCCTCAAATTAAACAAATAATGAATAATTAAGTTGTTACGAATTCAAGCAACCACTAAATTTTAACAAATTAAATTCACTTGAAAAGAAAAAAAAATATCGAAATTAATGATTAACTATAGTTAACAAAAGCAGAGTAATAACGAAATCTGCGATAATTTATTCAATTAAAATTAATTGATAGGTGAAAAGAGGTGTGTCTAAATCATTGAAAAACAGATGGACAACACCGTGTTTGTTTTGGCCCCAATTGTCCTTCGTCAGTGACGCTTTGAAATAGGAGTGATATGGCGTCCACGTTAAAACCATTTGTAATGCAACTTTTATTTGTTATATTAATAACTGTATGGCTATTTCCTAACATGTGTATCTATTAATAAAAACTATCAGCCTAGGCTGCGTTATGTGAAGATGGACTTATATAAATCCATGTTAACGTTCTGCAAATGCGACTTTGTGCGTATGTAAGAATATATATGCATGAATGTATGTATGGGGTTTATATATATATATATAGTATATATATTATATATATATATATATTATATTCTTTCTCTATTTTCTCTTATTCCTTCCTGTTGAAGTGGGTAGGTTCGAAACATAAATGGCTTTCATACATTCCCCAGCGTCAAACTAATACACTTGCTTGTTGTTTACACACACACACACACACACACACACATATATATATATATTGCACGCCCACGTGCTCGCAGCGGTTTTATCCTGCTTTAACCTACAGACATTTTGCCATTTATTGATACAGAGATTTTAAGCAAACGTTTAGGAATTCTCTGTGATACTGGAAAATCCAGAAATCCGGGACAGTTCCGGTCCTAAATTAGATAAATTGGTCTGGTACAGTACTGAGATGTGATACATAACAAAAGGGAAGGAAATGCAGAGATTTAAAGAGCTATTTCCTTTGCTATGCTTTAATATCTTTACATTAAACAGCTGGATTACGTCCCTTGTATTAAAGGCTTTTGTTACCTGAAACATAAGGGGTCGGTTTATCGATATTTTAATGGCTTTCAGGGGTAACTGGGAAAGGAAAAGATCTTCACAACCACCCTTGGACGGTTTCGAATGACCATAGAAAGTGCGATCCCTCTAACTGAAAAATTGTGGATTTGTATAAAGGATACACACACAACACAGAC
>NW_021832607.1:25000-37500 GCF_006345805.1 Octopus sinensis | reverse complement strand
TCATTTTGGATTGTTAAACCAAAATTGTGTGTTAGATAAAGTTTACATAGATGTAACAACGAAACAAATACAGTTCAAAATACTTGCTAGTAGTAGCAGTCAAATCTCTCCCAAGTTAGCCCCCGCCATCATAAACGAGAAAGGAGAAAGTATAATATGTATTGAATTTATATGAAACTACATGAATTTTATCTGAATAGAAATGGCGCTTTCATGTATTTACTTAATCACTGATGAGTTTATCTCCCACTCTTCACCGTGATGAACGTGAATGAGAACAAGTTGCATACATCACTCTATTCTATTATTCCAAATAACGGTCAGCCAGAATTGATGTGATCGATTATTTCTATGTGCTGATCGATGGATTCTTGTAGTGATTTCGCTGCTTTCACTTGTAGTCAGCCTTTTCTATTTGTTTATGGTTACGCAGTTTAAATACTTTCTTCCGTTTCTGACTTTAGTTTCGAGCTTTCTTGTCATTTCTGATTTTCAAACCGATTTCAATTCTTGCTTCAATTGCTTTCCTCATCCTATTTTTTTTCTCTCTTTTCTATTTGGATTCCCACATTCATTTCCTTTAACTGCTTTTCTTCCTGTTTATTTTTTCCTCTTATATTCGTTTGAAATATTTTATACCCTGTAGGTTGTTTATATTTTAAATCCTTACTACACCGAAGCTGATATATTTAATTGGCACCAAATTTTTCTCTAAACTCAGTGTTTCTTACTTTCCAACGACTCATAATTACATTTCGACTGTCTTGCAGGATAGCTTTATCCAATTTATAGCAGATCTATGATACAGTTTCCCTGTTATTATCTAAATTCATAATTTCATTAAATTATTATACTGAAGCTTTAATACTTGTCATATTTTCAGTTGGATTGTGTGTGTTTATACCTGTTATCCTACTTTTTGAACTGACCTTTTTACATTTTATGTATGTCGCGTCATTTTATGCATTGCACATTAGCATTCGTTCCTAATTTTACCGTTACATTTCAATGTATCGTCTTATCAATTCCATTTAATTCTAAGTATGTCTATCGTTGGTCCTGGTGTAACTCTGACATTTCGATGTTTGTACATCATTTTGTGTTATTGGTTATAAATCATTTTAAATAATCCTTCGAGTATCAGCGCAATATATTTTTCTAACAAAACACTCCCATTTATAACCTGGCTAAATTGCTGTATATATCTTTGTAGGTTCATCAGTTGGAATTGCATTATGGGAATTTGTTGAAGCAATCCTTTTAGAGGAAATAGTTTTATTTTTCTTTCGTAGCATTTATCTTGAATGTCAGGCACATAGATTAAATTTGTTATCGATTTCAGTGTTACGTAAAATAAAAATATAAAACTAAAAAATGTTTGTAAAATAGTCTTTTCCACTAAAGGCAAAAGGCGTGATATTTTCAAGGAGAGGCCCAGTCAATTACATCGACCCCACTGTTTCCCTGGCTTTACTTTATCGACCCTGAAAAGATGAAAGGGAAAATCGACTCCAGTGGCATTTGAACTCAGAACGTAAAGACGGGTAAAATATTGCTAAGCATTCTGCCAGCTCGCTGCCTTTAATATGCGTTTCTATTTAAAGTATAAGGCCCGAAATTGGGGGGAAGGGAGCCAGTCGATTAGATCGACCCCAGTACGCAACTGGTACTTATTTCATCGACCCCGAAATGATGAAAGGCAAAGTCGACTTCGGTGACATTTGAACTCACAACGTAAAGACGTGCAAGATACTTCTAAGTTTTTTTTTGCTCGGCGTGCTAACGATTACCCCAGGTCGACGCCTTTTAATATAAGTAAAATAATAAAAGCGAATATGAAAAGAGTGCGCCTCCTCCCCTTGTCACACTGATCCGCTGATGCACAACGGAATCTCTTTTGAGGCACGCTTCTACACGAAGAATGAGGCAAACCAAATAGAAATGTGAAATCTGAAATTACTGTGAGGCGACCCTCGATGTAGCTTTCATAGGTTCATGAGAATAGAATTTTCGTAAAATATTCCTCTTTCTTTTAACCTATATTAATATTGTTTTTCGCTTTTGATATGAATAATATGCAGTCTTCTTTCCAAAATACTGTATCTTTAGATAGACTCCCTAATATCTAAAAGTGCGTTATGATATCAAATGCTCTTTGATTATCCATCTGTGCTATGAATTTTCTTTTTTTTTTCCTTTAATTTTTTCATGTTACATTATAGGCCCGGTTCAGCAGCCTTCATAACTGTATATTTCACTCCATTATCTATTCTGCACCTTCTCAAAGATTTTATTACTGCGTTCCATATAAGCAGCTATTATTGTTATTAGCATTATTATTATTATTATTATTATTATTATTATTATTTATTATTATTATTATTATTATTATTATTATTATTATTATTATTATTATTATTATTATTATTATTATTATTATTATTGTCGTTGTTGTTAATGCTAATATAACTATTCTTTATATTTTTATTAAATGTTTTAAATGGGTCCATGCATTTTTCCTTGCTGAGATAAATTTGGAGAAAATGGTAGAAAAAAAAAAACAAAATAAAGAAAGAACACGCCACAATACAGAAGAAAGGATACGAGATGAATGAAAATGGAAAATGTCAACCAAATACAAAGACACAAAGAATGATGAAACGCGAAAATCTAAAAATCTGTGTACATAAGTCTGTAATGGATAATAGAGAATATGAAGAGATTGACACGTAAAGAAATATATTGGAAAAATACGGAACGATAATTTTGAGTCATACACAACGGAAGATGAACAAATGAAAAAAAGAAAAAAACAAGAAGAAAGTAACAGAAAGAAATTAAGAAAGAAACCAGCGCCAAGAAGAAAGATTGAACATTAAGACGAGATTCAGATCATAAATAGTTTATGAGGTAAACAAGATAATTTCTACTAATAAAAATTTCTGTTTCCTCTAAAATACTGGAGTGTATTTTCATTAGTGAAGCATTGATTAAAAATATTACTACTCTTATTTTTCAAGAGGTTCTCTTTGTTCTTTTTTTCGTTCTTCTTGTTCTTCTCAATATTCATGTTCTTATTTGCTCTTCCTCAATCTCAATCGTTTCTTACTTTTCATCTTTTTCTATTATTAATATCGGTTTCGAATTTTGGCACAATGCCAGGAATTCCGGGGCAGGTAGTGTGAAAGGTGACTAAAATCAAACCCCACTGTTCGATTGGTACTTATTTTATCGACCCTAAAAGAGACGAAATGCGAAGGGAATTTCGGTGTAATTTGAACTCAGAACATAAAGACGGACGTACAGCCAGTAAGGATTCCATCCGGCATGCTAACGATTCTTGCAGATCGCCACCCTTCGTTTCTTTCATTAATAGTAATACTTTCTACAAATGCTTTATACTGATGACAATCATTATATGAAATATAATCATATTCACCAATCGCTTTGTTCATCACCATCGTCGTTGTCGTCGTCATCATCATCATTATCATCATTATCATCATCATCATCATTATCATCATCACCAACGCTATCGTTGTCGATATTATTACTTTGCTGCCCTCTTATGTGCTGATCGATGGATTCTTGTAGTGAGTGATTTCGCTGATTTCACTTGTAGTCAGCCTTTTTCTATTTGTTTATGGTTACGCAGTTTAAATACTCTCTTCCGTTTCTGAGTTTAGTTTCGAGCTTTCTTGTCATTTTTAATTTTCACCCATGGACCAACCAACTTTCACCCATGGACCTCAAGCAATAAAAAAAAAAATTGGCATTTTACTATCGGTGGCATTTATGGCTGGCAATCTTGTATGACTGAGGAATGAATATTTTGTTGAATTTGTAATATTTAACCATTACGTAAATCAGGTAAATTCGTTTGATAATGTTTCTCTTAGCACCTGTTAAATTTTCTGTACTTCTCAGCTTTTTCTAGTACCTAGCTATAATTTTCAAGAGCACCGGTTGGCGTTACTCACAAAGATCCGATAACCAGAGGCATAGCTGTCGTTCTTACATGTCATAATTTTAAGACGTTTATTTCCATGAATTCCTATTAATCAGCGTTGAGGCCTGCTGCAATTGGTACGAGCAGACGTGTTTTGGGAATGTGATTTTTAAACACACATCTAGTTTACTTTATCATGGTTCCTACACTCATACAGACAAGGGCAGTGACATGCATAGGCACATTGTGCTGTGTCAGTGTTGATGCAGTTTGGCACTGCATATAATAAGTCATGGAACGCCAAGAATCGCTACATAGCTTAAATAGCTTTATTAGTTTGGATATTAACGTCCTAAAGGACGGTGGTATACTCTTTTACTCTTTTACTGGTTTCAGTCATTTGAATGCGGTCATGCTGGAGCACCGCCTTTAGTCGAGCAAATCAACCCCGGGACCTATTCTTTGTAAGCCCAGTACTTATTCTATCGGTCTCTTTTGCCGAACTGCTAAGTTACGGGGACGTAAACACACCAGCATCGGTTGTCAAGCAATGCTAGGGGGACAAGCACAGACACAAACACACACACACATACATATATATATATATATACATACGACAGGCTTCTTTCAGTTTCCGTCTACCAAATCCACTCATAAGGCTTTGGTCGGCCCGGGGCTATAGCAGAAGATACTTGCCCAAGATGCCACGCAGTGGGACTGAACCCGGAACCATGTGGTTGGTTAGCAAGCTACTAACCACACAGCCACTCCAGCGCCTATGTATATATTCAAATTCTTTAGCAGGCTTATTTACCCCATCAGTTCTCCTCATGCAGTATTCCAAATTCACGGCATATGCTCCAGCGTAAATACTAATGAATTTATTAAAGCGACCTCATGATGAGGAAGTTACTCGTACAATTGTGGTCCGGATTAAACCGCAAATACAACAGGCAGGTGCAGCAGCATTTTCAAGAAAGGCTTGTCGTAGTGTCCGGTGCACAGATAATGATCCTAATCCGCTATAATAAATTCCTAGGTTTCTGATATTTTCTGTAAGTGCTCCACCCTTATTCCAAACCTATTTGTTCCATGCACTTTTCAAGATTTTTACTCACTGTTTCCAGGGTTCAGACAATTATTGCTACCACTACCACATTTTCCTCGACCATAACTGCTTAATCTCCCAAGCTAACCTGCCATATCTATCGACTTTTCTTTCCTCCTTATTGCATTCCTTGTTGTCAGCTGGCCATGCTATATCTATGATGTAGCATCGTTTGCTTTCTTTCTCAATTAACACTATGTCTGGTTTCATATCCTCTACCTCTAGATGGCACTGAATCATAAAATTACTACTACTACTAATACTACTACTACTACTACTACTACTACTACAACTACTACTACTAATAATAATAATAATAATAGTGATGATGATGATTGATGATGATGATAATAATAATAATAATAATAATAATAATAATAATAATAATAATAATAATAATAATAATAATAATAATAATAATAATAATAATAATTATAAAAAAATAATAATAATACAAATGTTTTACTTCTCAGAATATTTCGGTCTTTTTTTCGTTCTGGCAGATTCTGAAAGAGCGGACGCCAGCCTGCTTTCAGAGGTCTCACAGGGTCTCTATCCGCACATTATATGCTTTGATAATTGGTTGTTAATTATCGTGTGAGATATTTATCATCATTATTATTATTATTATTATTTTATTATTATTATTATTATTATTATTATTATTATTATTATCATTATTATTATTATTATTATTATTATTATTATTATTATTATTATTATTATTATTATTATTATTTTATTATTATTATTATTTTATTATTATTATTATTATTATTATTATTATTATTATTACTACTACTACTACTACTACTACTACTACTACTACTACTACTACGCTTACGACTACCATTATCAGTAGTAGTAGTAGCAGTAGTAGTATTTAAGTGTTTTTTTTTATACTTTGAGAACAAATTCCGTCGGGAGCAGCGTGATAATTTATCGTCTCGTGACCAGGTGTAAGTAGGAGGTGACTGCATGTTGTTATGCATGCATACATATGCATTTATGTATGCATATATATATATATATATATATATATATATATATATATATATATATATACATACATATATATATGTGTGCGTGTATTCGATGTTATATTACTACTTTCGTTTTTCTCCTATGCACTATATATATTCTATGGACCTAGATTTCATGATTTATATGTGTATGTATGTGGTCTTGCTTGCTTCAGTGTCTGTGTCTGTGTCTGTGTGTGTGTGTAATAGTTAAGTAGAATACTTGTATTGTAGACATTTTTCTTCGTTTTCAGTTACATTATGCTAATTAACTAACCATTTCATTTTAGAATATAAATTATAATATATTCGTCGTCCATCTGGTATATTGATGTCAATTACTTAATATTTGCATATTAATTAAGTTTTCTTATAAATCAATTGCGTTAATTATTTTCTTCCTTCACGATTTTTTAATTAGAATATGTTGTACTCTATCTGTTTCATTAAGGTATTTTAAGCATTTTAATTACGTAGTTAATTCCAAACTCCTGCCTCTTGTGGCTTTATATCTCCAGTAAAAAAAAAAAACAACGCAGTATTATTTAATTTGATAATTTGTGCGAGAACGGGAGAGAAGTGTGTACATGTTCCGTTCTTATTATCTCTCCTCGCAATGCCGATAGGTTGGTAGGAATTTTTACCATGCTTAGCGGTATTTTTTTCAGCTTTGCAGTTTGAATTCATATTCCACGGTGTTCGATGCAGTCCTTCATCTTTTGGGGCCCATGAGACAAGTTCCAGTCAACTATTGACCCCCTGGGGTTATCGACTAACACTGATGCATAAAATTTCACGTCTTACGCCTGTAGTAGGAGAAAATATAATAATAACCTCTCCTACAATCATCTTATTTTAATTAGTTATTGGAAACACTTTGTCATATTCTGCTTATAGGCGCAAGAGTGACTGTGTGATAACTAGCTATAGGCGTGGGAGTGGTTGTGTGGCAAGTAGCTTGCTTACCAACCACATCGTTCCGAGTTCAGTCCTACTGCGTGGTACCCTTGGGGCCAGTGTCTCCCACTATAACCTCGGGACGACCAAATCCTCGTGCCGATTTGCTCGGCTAAAGATGGTGCTCCTGCATGCTCGCGGTCAAATGACTGAAACAAGTAAAGGAATTACAGAATGAAAGAATATCACAGCCAAGTAAGTCTTTGTTGAGAATATCTAAGAGTGTCTGCTGAAGAATTATATAAAACAGGAAGGATGTTTGGGTGATTCATGACGGAAAGTAACACGTTGCAAGATATTTTGGTGAAGATATTTACGCCAAATATATATCTGGAACAATTGTAGTAGAACACCTTCAAAATGGACAATTTTGTAATCCCTCAAGTATCGTGGGTTCAACGTTCCAAAATCTCACGCAATAGGTGAGAATCCACGTAGTAGAAACTGTACTGTATTGTACTTTGTTTTTTTATTATTTTTATAATTTGTCTATATTTATTTTATTACGAATGCAAAACAACACCACACACTGGCCTCCCGGATTTCGTTTTCGATACATTACGTATTTTCTTTTAATATATTTTAATTGATGTGTTATACAGTGCAGTGCAGTACTGTACTGTATCTCTGTTTATTAATTTATTGTTAGGAGTGAAAATGCTTATTTTACCACAGAAATAATTAAAATCCAGAAAAATATAAAGACCTATCGGCCGCAGAAACCCGCGATGTACTGAGAAGCCCGTGATAAAAATTTACATGCATTAGCCAGAATAATTCACAATGTACGGAGTGCGCGATAGGTGAACATCGATATGGCGAGTGATTACTGTATTCTACATTGGAATTATATATTAAAGCATCCTTTCGTGATACGTAGTCACCCTCGAAGGATTGGTTTGAGATGCAGAGACGCATGCAGATGAGGCTGTGTTTTGTGGTTCCATTCCATTTTCTACAGTCTCTATATGAATCTCTCCTACATATATTATTATACAATTGCATCTAGCATAATTTTGAAAGATATCTTTAAATATTAACGTATTTGTTTAGATCATTTTTTTAAGTGGTCATCAGAATATTAGACCTTGTTTCGTTCATACTTTCATATATAGAGAGTCGGAGCCTGCTCTGTGTAACAACACTCCTTGGTGAGTTGTAAAACTTCTGGTCGTCATATAAGCCTGTACTTTGGTAAGCAACTGCCAGCGTGAATGCATGTATGCATATTTAAACCAAAATTCAAACTGTGTTTCTATATATCCCACCGATTCTTACAATGTACGCAAAAGCAATTTTAAACGCCTGAAACGATTTGGAAAGCGATTCCATCTTCAAAATATTTCAATAATTTTTTTTTTGTACAGAATTTCAGTAAGCGTTCTGCTTCCTAAGTCCCCAAGCTATAGTACAACCTTTTAATGTCGAATAATAAAATCATACAGATCGAACGCAAGAATGCCCAATAAGTTTTATATTTACTTATAGACATACTAATATATTGTGATCCAAAATTCACTTAGGGGCTGCAATTTTTAATAATTTTCTTATTTTTTTACCTTTTGCTGTCATGTTTATAGGTTTTATGGACTAGGCCGTGGAAATTAATTATTGATAAACATGGCACCACATTACGTACGCATGTGGTGAAATTGTTCTATCAGAATTAGGGGTCTAGTGAGCACCAAAGCGAATTGCACGCCATGAACTGTAGTGTATAATGTGCAATTACGGCGTATGAGGTAATGTGGCCTTATTTTTATCGGGCCAAAATAGGCTCGATATGTGGCTCCAACAAGATGGGGAAACTTCTCATAGTAATGGAGAAATAATACATTTGCCGAGGAAATGTGTTGGAGGAAGAATCATCTATTGCTACTGAGATGTTAACTGTCTCTCGGTTCCCCCAGACTTCACCAGGCCTGACTTGTTAGGTAAACGCCAAATAAGAAACCTTGGAACAATTAAAGGAGAATATCACGAGAGAAATCAGGGATCTGGACCCTGAAACAGTTACAGATGCCGTAGAACAAAATTTAGAAAGGGCACGGTTGTGTGAAGTTGAATATGAACGCCATTTAAACGATATTATTTTTTATATGTAATTCAGATGTATAATGAAAAACTAGTAAAGCAACGAAATTACCATTGTCTCCTCCATATTGAATTAAAATTACATACGCCTATTTGTAAAAATAAAAATAAAACCCGGTCACTTTTGGTCTGCCCCGGGTAATACTGATTCTATTACAGTTTGAACTCAAAATAGCCAAACAACATAACGTTATGAATTATTAGTGGAACACCAGAGCTATTCTATCAACTGGCATCTCCCCTCTTCGTTAAGGTGTATAATGTATTTCAAGATCATTGGTGATACCAAAAGTCGCACGAAAAATTAAAGCGATACTAAAGGAACTTTATTAAATTTATATTTTCTTTTTCTTTCTATACCTCATTTTTCTCTTGTATCATAATTCTCTCTCTCATTCACTCACCCATTCTCTCTCTCTCTCTTTCTTTCTCTCTCTCTCTCTCTCGTTCACAGTAACGTTTTCTCTATTTTTCCATCTATGTTTTCCTTTTCTCTTCTATTCACAACCGATTCCTCTTGTTTTATCTTTCACTTCTCTCACTTCTCTCTCACTCTCTTTCTCTCTCTCTCTCTCTCCCCATCTCTCTCTAACTCTCTGTCTTTCACTCTTTTCCTCGCTTCACGTCCTTCTTTTTCTATAGAGGACTTGTCAGAGTTTATAAGATAGTGCTACATGAAATGAAACCGTATGCAAAATAACGTTGTGGTTTGAATTAATTTTCTGCTTCAATTTAGATATTAAAATATCTGCTGGCCGAATATTATGATCAAGCATGAAATTACAGTAAAACAATTCATAGAAAATTAGATTTCGAAATTTTCTTCTTGGTTAGATTAAAAGATTGCAGTAAAAATATAAAACATACAAAAATAATATAAACAACGAAAAAATTTAAAGCAAAATAATATTGTTATATAGAAAAGAAGAGTGGCGTTGACTATCGACGTACGATTCATTTGTTCCACGTGCATACAAACGAAAACGCAGTGCTACATGTCTATAGAGAGGCAAACAAACGCTCACATATATGTATACACTCTTTCTCACACACGTAAACACGTATATGAATATAAGAGAGTGTGTATGTGTATGTGTATGCGTGTGCTATATCTTTAATAAAGAATTAAATAAAATATAGCAACGCAAGTAAGAATTAGTAGAAAACTTACATTCACACACACAGATAATCGCACACACACGCACACACACTCACACAACCCTATGTATGTATATTTATATATATATATAGAGAGAGAGAATTATATATATATATATAGAGAGAGAATTATATATATATAGAGATCTATATATATATATATATATATATATATATATATATATATATGTAAGTATGTATGAATATTTAAATTTATATATATATATATATGTAGGTATGTATGAAAATTTAAATGTATATATATATATACACACACACTCACGCACATACATACATATATACATACATATATATATATATATATATATATATATATATATATTATATATATATATATATATATATATATTTATAGAGGTAATAGTACTGACACATATACGTAGGTTCCTTTATATATATATTAATTTATATATTCATATATGTCATACCAGAAATATGTATTTATTTATATGTACACTGACATTTACATCACACACAAAATGTCTACCAATATATGAGTGTGTACATCTGTGTGTGTCTGCGTACATGTGTGTGCGTGTGTGTGTGTAGCTATATGCGTGTACGTGTGTGTACACACATTTCCGTCCGCAATTGTATGTAGTTATTCGTCGAGGAACATTGAGATAAGAATTATGAAACAGGTATGCACAAGGGTGCGCGATAAATTTTAGACTTCTGCAGCATATAATACTTTGATTAAATGGTTGCAAAATATCATAAGCCATACATAGTTCCAAGTATAAGCAGCAGAGAAGAGGAAATGACAGCCTTGCGACATGGTTGTCTCTCAAACACTTATAATCTTCTCCATCATCATTTCACTATATAAATAATCTAGGTTTTAAGTGGAGGAAAGTGAAGAAGGCGTTTGCGTCAAGAGTTTTCTTCTGAATTACGTGATTAAAAGTTCAGTCCTTCTGCGTGGCCCCTTATGAATGAGTTTCTGCCATGGCCCTAGGTCGACGAAGATCTTGAGACCGGATGCTTTACACTGAAACTAAGATAAAGCGTTTCCTATATGTGTATGTGTTTGTCGTTATATTTGTGCTGTGATTCTACTAACACGATCACAACTAGCACCGGCGCCGCCGCTTTGTAACGGATGTCGGTCAATTTACTTAGCGCTTCGTCAGAATTTACCCAATGGAATAGGCACAAAGCCTTATTAAAAGTTAGTATTGAGATCGATTTGTTTGACAAAGGCATCGAATTTGGTCTCACTGCATGGCTACGGTGAACTAACTAGAGAGGATGAAGAAGGAAGCCTCATTCAATTTACGAAGATTTAAAATTCTGTAAATCTTCGTACACTTCCAAAACATTCTATCGAGCACTCTCCAAGCTACTGACTTCAGAAATCCAGTGTTACTGTATTACAGTTGTTCCCAAAGTGGGCAGTGGAAAGTTCCAAAGGGGGCGTTGAAGAAAAGAGGGGCGATAATGGGGTAACGTTTCATGTAAAAGCAACAAAGTAATGGGTTCATTAGATTAAGTACTATTTGTGAAACATCTACTTTGAATTTGCTTCAGAAAGAGGTCTGTCTTTGTGATGGTTCGTCAGGGTGGGGGCGCTAGGAATGCGACCAGGATGTCAAGGAAGCGGCAGCCTGGAAATGTCTGGGAACCACTGCTGTATAAGGACGGTAAGTATATTTACTGTTTCGGATACTTCTATCGTAATGTTTCCTGATGTTTTCTACTCGGTGAGGGTAAGTTAATTATCATGGGAATATTCTTTTCTACTCTTGGCAAAAAGCCCGAAATCTTTGAGGTGACGATGAGTTGATTACATCGACCCCAGTATAGAACTGGTACTTAATTCATAGACGCCGAAAAGATGAAACGTAAAGTCGACGTCGGTGGAATTTGAACTCAGAACGTAAAGACAGACGAAGTACCGCTAAGCATTTCGCCCCGCGAGCTAATGATTCTGCCAGTTCGTTGCCTTATATCATGGGCATATTAAATAGCTGAGACGCTTCAATAAATATTAATTTCTCGTTACTTGGCTGTTGTCATTTTATCTAATATGGAGTAATTAAAGCCTCCAGGAATCCTCTCCGTTTGCACGAAGAAACGGCTTCACTATTTTTTACAAAGCCAGTTTGTTCCTTTTCATATAATCTATGATTCAGTGATATTGTTATTTATTTCCGTACACTTTCCGTTTGAAATAAATTTGGCAATTGGT
>NW_021832607.1:0-22500 GCF_006345805.1 Octopus sinensis | reverse complement strand
TTCCTTTTCCTTGTTTTTCTACTGCAATGAGTTTGATTGCATGTCGTTACGTTGTTGTGTCATCAATCAGAATGTGAAATTGAAAACTGCAGTTAGTTATTTTCACACAAATAAGGAGTAGAAACCAACGCACCACGTTGTTCAAGTCGTTAGTTACTGCTCACATATTGCTTTCATTGCTATTTCTGTTGTTCGTGTTGCTGTAGTTGGTGTCATTGTTGTCTTTGGTGCTGCTGTTGTTATTGTATTCTTCTTGTTGTTATTTTCGTTCTTTCTGCTATAAACGTTGCTCTTGTACACTCTCTCCCATTTCACCTACATCTTGTTTCCCTAATATTTGCCTTTCTTTACTCCTTCGTTTTCTTGTCCTTAACGCTGTTCAATGAAAATTACTATTTTTGTTCTTATTATCGTTGATATTATTATTGTTTTTTTATATTACTTCACTCACGCCCAACATATTAACCTGGAAAGGAAAAATTCCTAATATATATATTTCTTTATTGCCTAGAAGGGGCTAAACACAGAGGGGACAAACAAGGACAGACAAACGGATTAAGTCGATTACATCGACCCCAGTGCGTAACTGGTACTTAATTTATCGACCCCGAAAGGATGGAAGACAAAGTCGACCTCCGCGTAATTTGAACTCAGAACGTAAAGGCAGACAAAATACGGCTACGCATTTCGCCCGGTGTGCTAACGATTCTGCCAGTTCGCCGCCCGTGCCCGCTCGCCGCCCTAATATAGGGACACAAAAAGTAACCTTAGATCCCAAGAACCTTTCTAATATCCTACCTGTCCCTAATCACTCTGTTTTGTGGAGGTGTACTATCGTAGGTTTTATGTGTATTTCTTCTATCCATGTTTTCAATTTTTAGGAATAGTTCCTAACTGGGATACATTTTACCAGCACTTTCTATTGTCTCTGTAACTGTCTAGGGTTTTGTACTTTTCTATTTTCTCTATACCCCTGATATTACTTTTTTCATTTGGGACTGTAAACCCCATTATCTGGCACTTTCTATTCTCTTTATCTACTACTACTACTACTACTACTACTACTACTACTACTACTGCTGCTGCTACTACTACTACTACACTACTACTACTACTACTACTACTACTACTACTACTGCTACTACTACTACTAAATGGTATCACTCTGTCGGTCTCAATGTTAAAGTCCCACAACGTCTCATATTTCTTCCTAGTACTTTATTAGTTTCATTTTCATACTAGTCACCAGTGTAGTCAGATCCTATCTTTCTAAATAACAACCAGTGTATTAATCTCCCTAGGTTGTCATGTCTTTTCTTGTATTCTTTCTGCGCCAGAATGCTACATTCACTTACTATATGAGTAACACTTTCCTATTTTGATTTGATTAACCTACATTCGGAATCTACCTGTTTTTTTCTCTACCTTGGCTTTTATCCAATTAATACTTAATGATATTAGCAAACTCTCTGTCTCTCTTGTCAGCCTCCCTTTGCGCAAACATAATCATGTCTCACTACTACTATTTCTTGCAATTATCTTTACGAATATACCATGAGAGGCCTCCCCTTGCCAGTCAAATAATCTTTCTTCTTTTTTCTGAATTTTAAATTCATGTGACTTTTTGGTTTATCTATGTCCTTCTGTGACACGAGCAGCTCTTAACAACCTTCATTATTACCTACATACGAGACTATATCCACGCAGTCTTCTAATGATATTAACCATCTTCCACTCACCTTCCTTTTCAGTTAAGTATAAGCTTGTTACTCCTGCTCTTGGCTGAAGTCCTCCATTCGTATTGAATTCCTTTCTAGTTCTTGTCTAGCTTTGCAAATTCAGATTTTGTCCACTCTACAAAAGTTGCTGAGTATCTAAGTAACAGCACTGGCCAAATATTTACAGCCTTCACTACATTCGGAACATTTGGCTTTGAATTCATTACCCTCCTCACCCTTCTGATGTACTCCTTCTTAATTTTCACTTCTATAGTTAGTAATCTACCAGATTCTAATACTCCTAGATACTTATAATTCTCTCCTTCTTTCAGTGATCTTAATGTCAGGCCGTCTTCTAATTGAATGCTTTTACTGTTGACTACTTGTCTCTGTCATGACTAACATTGCTTACACATCTATACCAAATTCCATGCCTGCATCTTTGGTGAAGACTTTTACGGTTTGTATTAAGATATCTCTTTCTTATTTTAACTAAAAAGCTCTAGATCACCTATGTGGAGCAACTGGATAATTTTTCCTTCACTATTTCGTAACTGATACCCTGCCTTTGCCCTCCTTAATACTAAACTGAGTAGGATAAAACATAAGGTAAATATTAAAGGATATAACGAGTCTTCTTGCAAAATTTCTCTATTGATATTAACTTTCATTGAGGCTGTGTCACCTGTGTGGAGGTATAATTTCCATTTCTTTATGCTAAAGCTAATTAAT
Organism: Octopus sinensis; assembly: GCF_006345805.1. Classification (NCBI taxonomy): domain Eukaryota; kingdom Metazoa; phylum Mollusca; class Cephalopoda; order Octopoda; family Octopodidae; genus Octopus; species Octopus sinensis. The sequence continues at coordinate 20,050 of NW_021832607.1, read as the reverse complement.
TACCTTCTGTTTTCTGCAATACCGAAAATACTCAATCATTCATTCATCCATGAGTATGGAATCATTTCATAGGCTCTCCTGTTATCTATCAATGCTGTTGTTAATTTTTCTTCATTTTACTTCATTTGGAAATAATTTATCTCTGTATGACAGATCATGCATTTCTCTAAACTTCTTCCTGAGACGTTTCCGTTCTTCAAGCAGCAATTTCTGGCAGTGAAGGCTTTCATAAATGCTTTCTGAAAGTCTTCTTGATAACAACTTCCACGCTAATGGTAAGCAAGTGATTGGTCTATAATTGCTAGTTATATTATCCTTGCTCTTATCTTTCATGAGGAGTGAGGTTCTCCCTCTAATCATCCAATCTCTTGTGACCCCTCTATCCAATGAGCAAACCTTCATATTTTCTGAGCTTGCCAAATTCTTTAGCCGATATATTACGATCACAAGGAATACTCATTTCAATTAATAAGCAGTCTTTATTCTTTCACAACAATATCCAGTTTATTAGCTTTGATTGTTCCGTTTTTACTAGTTCTGTATGTACTTGAAAATTTCCCAGAATCTTTAGATTTTCTCCCTCAGTTACTGCCTCAGGGTGGTGCTTATACTATTTATCGACAGATTTCATTTCATAATTCCGACATATTAACCAGTGTAGATAATGGCTAACTCTGTCATGTCTTGATTTATGCTCCACTGGTTCTAAACCTTTGCATTCAGAATTTAGGTGGTCCACAGTTGCAATCTCAACTTTTAAAACTCGGCACTTTTGGTCTACTCCATTATTCAGTATATTGGCTTGGTAGTTCCGGCTCAATAGTCTATGATATTCAGCATCTAAAATTAAGCCCTCACCCTCTGCGTTTAACAATGAGCTCCGTAGCCACAGAGTCATGTGCATCTGGTCTACATAAGCATTGTCGCTACGGGTAAAATATTTGCTCTGCAGAAATGCTGCTACCAACAATGAGCCAAATGTTCACACGCTTTTGCCGCTTACCATTCACTTCACTCTTTTCGCAACAACATGCTGGAAATTATCCATGAACACAGAGACACTTGTTTGCTTTCCGGCATGATAAAATGGAGCTTCTTACGCCTCTCTTGATTGTCAACGGGTTTTATCATCCACTTGATAGATATTTCAATATATTTGGACAGACCATTTGTGGTGGTTTTGTTAGAGATTTCAACATGGATCAAGCTTCAATGTCCTTCGGCTGTGAGAATGTGTAGACGATCTACGCCTGCCTTTAAGTGGTGCATCTTATTGTAAGTAAGCGGCTTACGTAGTTTTCTGTAAATCTTCTTTATTTCGCTGATATTACAGTTCAACACATTATAGCTATAAGTAACAAATGGAAGTACTAAGGAATTTATAGCTAACACCTTGTTATGTGCATTTAGCTCAGACTTCAGGATTCCTCCAATGCACCCATAACATTCCTTCCTAACCTTATCTTCCCTTCTTGCATGTTGAATATTAGCGACTTCATTCATTCCCATGTATTTGTAAGTTTATTCCTGCTCAATATCTAATACGATTTTGTAAGCTTGTCCCTATTCAACATATAGCACGACTAAGTTTGAAGTCTTGTCAATTATTATCATTTTTGTTGGTATTATTATTGTTGCTATCATTTTGCGAATAGCAAAAACGATTCTTATCCTTCCTGTTGTACAAGTAATTATGGTGGTAGTAGCAGTAGCAGTGGTTATGGAGGTTGTGTTGGTGGTCGCAGTGATGGAGGTTCTCTATTGTTCCCATTCATATGACCGTTACAGTTACCATTCCGTGTATATTAGAATTAATAGAGCGGCGCAAAGAGCGATTCAAAATATTTATTTACGTCCATCAAATTCACAGCTAAATTCTTCCAAATCATCTTTTCTCTTTTCATCTCTCCGGGGTCAATAAAATATGTGGCCAGTCAAACACTGGATCGATTTAATCTGTTTTACCACTCCCATACATTTGCAGAACTTCAACATTACCAATTATCTTTATCATTTCAGTTCTTGTTTATGATGTTATTTTTATCATTTATCTTCAGCTTATTCTTATTGTTATCATTAACGGTAACAAGCACAATACAAACAACAACAACAGCAATAATAATAACAATAATAATAATAATAATAATAATAATGATGATGATAATAATAATAATAATAATAATAATAATAATAATGATAATAAAGATAATAAAAAATAGCAATGATAATAATAACAATAATAACAATAGTAATAATAATAATAATAATAGTACTACTACTACAAATAATAATAATAATAATAATAACAACAACAACAACAATAATAATAATAACAACAATAATAATAATAATAATAATAATAATAATAATAATAAAAATGGTAATAGTAATAATAATAATAATAATAGTACTAATAATAATAATAATGATATTAATAACAATAATAATAATAATAATAATAATAATAATAATAATAATAATAATAATAATAATAATAATAATAATGATAATAATAATGATTATAGCAATAATAATAATAATAATAATAATATAATAATAATAATAATAATAATAATAATAATAATAATAATAACAAAAAAGTGACATTAACACTTGTATAAATAATAATTTATTTTGTTGCCCTCATGCGTCGAAATCTTTAGGGAATAGAACACCGACAGAATGCAACAATGCTAAATCGTGAAAACATTATGAATTCAAGATTATCAATAAATCTGAAACGACATGAAAGCTAAGAGATAACCGCTGGCAGCAACAACAACGTTAACAAACAACAACCAAGAAAATAGAGAAATGTCTCCAAAATGGTGGCAGCCACATATGGAGATTCGTTACACTCCATATACAATATCAAATTAGATTAACAAGCCAAAGATGAGTGTTTACACGTCGTTGTTGCCACAAAAGGCAGCCGTTTCGTGGTTAGAGTGGACTCCTTTAGCTACGGCAATTTTTTCCTCTCACATTTACATTTATATTTCATAAGATTTATTGTACAGTAATTCCCTATCCAACCTCGTCTCTCTCCATTCATCTTGAAGTTTTATTTTGAAGAGGTTGATGAGGGCTTGGCATGAGAGGAAATGGTTCTGGCCTCAAACCATCGTAATCATTTCCATCACCACCACCACCACACCAAATTCCTTCTGATAGTTGTATTTAATATTGTTATTGAAGAATTGGCGAATGGATTGCAGAAACCTTTAATAATACTAATAAAATGAAAGTAATAACAACAACAACAACAACAACAACAATAATAATAATAATAACAATAATAATAATAACAATAGCAACAATAGTGATAATAATAATAATAATAATAATAATGGTAACAATAATAATAATATAATATAATAATAATAATAATAATAATAATAATAATAATAATGGTAATATAGCAATAATAATAATAATAGTATAATAATAATGGTAATATAGCAATAATAATAATAATAATATATAATAATAATAATAATGGTAATAATAGCAATAATAATAATAATAATAATAATAATAATAATAATAATAATAATAATAATAATAATAATAATAATAATAATGATAACAATATTAATAATAGTCGTAAATAAATATTTTCCGAACGGCAACAATAGTATGTACAGCATCATGCATTGCACTTCAATCAAACAAATAAACATGTTTCGTAGATGTATTCATATACTCCAACAAGTCACTCCACCTTTCCTTCCTTACACCCCACCCCCGCCGCCTCCATGTAGTAAAGAAAATATTGTAATGGCTTTAAGTTGTAATGACCCCCACCTTTGTAAACTGTTATAATGGAAGAGCAGCTCGGCAAAGTTCAGTGGCTTTTTATCAATCAAAATGTCATCTGACTGCGTTAGCACGCAGTAATCTCAGCTGCTAAAGGTCAGCCGAGTAGCACGGATTTCTACGCCATTCTGAAGCAAATAATCACTCTTGCCACCATTTTGTTTTTGTAAAGATGTCGAGCTGTTTGTCATATTAATTTGCTTTTCCCTCCTTTTTATATATTTGATATATAAATATAACATTTGGTCTCATCTTATTTTATTTTCTTGTTTAATAGTTCGCTCTTGTTAGTTTGCCAATTCTTCATGATGAGGCTGTTTATAGCAAATCACAAGTACAAACACACACACAGACACACACACACAAATATTAATACGTGCATCTTTAGACACATAAACGTGCATATAATAAACATAACCAATGCTTCTGTACAAATATATTTACACAGGCACACATACACACACTTATGTATAATATATAGATAGATGCATATGAGTACGTTTGTGTGTTTATATGTATGCTAATGTGTGCGTGCGTGTGTGTGCATAAATGAGCATATATATATATATATGTATAGTGACATATTTTACACAGACACACACACATAGAGACAAACATCCATACGTACACACACAAACACATACACACACACACACACATATATATATATATATATATATATATATATATATACGTGTTATCTCCCTGTTACCTCCCTTACTATCCCTCTAACGTCTAACGTCTGACCTCTGACCTCTGAACTCCGCCTGAAGTCAGAACGCCATGATAGACCGTTAGCTCCTACACGCAATTTTTCCTCTCCTTGTTTCTTTTCTGTGTATCTTTCTGTCGAAGAGCGTAGGCTCGAAACGTAAAAGACTTGTTCTATTTCTATTCCTGAGCGCCATAATAAATACATTTGTTTGTTTTCACTCCACCTGCCTTCGTCTTTTGTTTATTTTCGTAAACATTCCCGTTATATATATATATATATATATATAATATATATATATATATATATATGTATGTATGTTGAAACTTACATAGACAGTTTACATCTATGTATTTCTAAGAATTTATTTTATTAGGAACTACATTTGTATGTAACATTTTTACGCGTACATATGCGTACCCCCCCCCCCCATCGCCCTCATTTAAAATCCTGTTTTTTTTATTTCACCTCAAAATTTCTTCGATTGTCTCTAATAGTTCCCAAGCAGCTGTCGTATTCGTGACGTACAACATTATGTCGTCTATGGAATGGAAGCACTCCGTCGGTTACGACGATGAGGGTTCAGATTGATCCGAATCAACGGAACAGCCTGCTCGTAAAATTAACGTGTAAGTGGCTGAGCACTCTACAGACACGTGCACCCTTAACGTAGTTCTCGGGGATATTCAGCGTGACACAGAGAGTGACAAGGCCGGCCCCTTGAAATACAGGTACAACAGAAATAAGAAATACGAGTGAGAGAAAGTTGTGGTGAAAGAGTACAGCAGGGATCACCACCATCCCCTGCCGGAGCCTCGTGGAGCTTTTAGGTGTTTTCGCTCAATAAACACTCACAACGCCCGGTCTGGGAATCGAAACCGCGATCCTATGACCGCGAGTCCGCTGCCCTAACCACTGGGCCATAGCGCCTCCACATTCCAAAACAACAAGCCACGATATTGTACTATATATTTTTAAAAATTATTTCTGTTATTTGTATCTGTTTATTTTATTGTAAATGCAAAGCAACGCCAAGGAGGAATTGGCGTAACCATATTAGTAAATCGCGATAGGTGAACCGCGATATGGTCAGGGATTACTGTAATCCGTAACGTGTTCAAAAACCTAAAGATTATTCCAGAATGTCTGATTACCATCAAATCCATTAGCTTCTTGAGAGTGGCTGATCTGAGATGATTACTGGCTGAGGCTATAACTAAAAATGTGTTCCTTGCGCGTGAAGAAGTAACAGGCAACATCCGCAAACAATTAAGAGAAGAAGAATATTTAATAAGAGCAATAATTACATACTAGGTGAGACATACTGTTTGGAGTTTATGGTAAGCATACTGATAGAGCAATCTGCATCTGGCCCATTACAACTGGAAACATTTATGCTATATTGGTGTAGACGGAGGTTGCTGTCGTCTGTCTATTTCCTGTTTTAACCGTTTGGCTTAGCGATAATGGGGACAACGCGTAGCCGCGTCAAAATTCTGAAATTACCGCCAAAAGCGGTTTTCTAATAGGGTACAAGGAAAAGGAAAAGAATCTAAATTATTGCATCACGAGATGCCTTAAGATCACGGCTACAATCCATATGTATTTATGGTATCTAAAATCTTCTAAAAGTGTTATCGATGGTATAATTGTAGCTTAGATTGTGTAATTTCATAGCTATATGTTAAAGCTAATTTAGTATATATATATATATATATATATATGTGTGTGTGTGTGTGTGTGTTGTGTGTGTGTGTGTGTGTGTGTTTATGTGTGTGTGTCTGTGTGTGTGTGTGTGTGTGTGCAGAATGAAGGCATTTCCCCCAATCCAAGAAAGAGCTGTGAACGATCACCTAAAATTTTGTTCTCTCTTCATAATAATTTTTATATAATTCACCAAATCTCTGGATAAGAAAATTATCAACAAAATCTCTCCATGTATTCTACTGAAATATTTTTATATTCATATTTTTATGTACGAATGGTTAATGCCATCAAAAAATGCCATCAAAAACTCTGTCCATGTTTAATTTTTTATTTATTTTCATAAGCTAGACCGATGTGTTTACTAATGTCAACACCTTTTTACCTGGATTACCTCTGACACGACTTGACCTTCGGGTTTGTGTATCTGATTTGGTCTAAGATCTAATCTCTCACTACACAATTTTTTATCTTTTGAAATATACTTACCAACTTCACACATATATAAGAGTCTCTGTGTGTGTGTATTCGTGACTGTTTGTATATATATATATATATATACAAACAGACACGCATACACACACACACAAACACACACACACATATATACATATATACATACATACATATATACATACATACATACATACATACATACATACATACACATATAATTGTATAAATATGAATGCATGTATGTATGCAGGTATGTATGTATGTAAGCTAGCAGCTTCGAACTTCAGTCCGTGTTTCTGCAAAAGTGTTGCCATGTTTCAATCTAAAAACTTTGTTTTCGAGCGAATGGCGACAGAAAAAAAACAAAAATGAGAGAAACATTTAAAAGTTATCCACAAAGCTACAAGTATTCCCTGACGTCATAACGAAATTACGCAGCATTTAGACTTCAAATAAAAGCAGCAGCGAGTTCGTTTGTAGGGAGGTCCGTCGTATCATACGCTGGGTCAGCAGAATTATAATAGAAATCGCTGAATTAAAGGATAGGTTGAAATTTCTAATAGAAAGATAAGTAAAAAATTAGTGTTATTATGTCCATGTGAATAGAAGCGAGAATACAAAAAGAGAAAAAAACATGAACGAACAGAAGAAAGTGGAATGAATCCGGATGAGAGCAAAAAAGACTTCGAATACAAATATATTTATTTGGTGAATAAATGAAGAAATTTTCTGACAGGTTTCAAATACAGAAGCGTAGATTGGTGGTTAGACATGAGAGTTGTTGTTTACAATAGGTTACGATAATATAGTTAGAAAGAGTATAAAAAAATATACTAACTCAATCAATAGTTGAAGGGATATTGGACAGAACTTGATTCAATGTTGTCGAAATTTCTCTTCGTAGATTTGTATAAAAGGATATGAGGAATGAGCGAGATCAATACAAAAGGAAAATGGTTGCTAGAATGAAGACAAAATAGTAGAATGAAGTGAGGGGAACCAAGGAACATTATTATATACAAAACAAAAAAAAAAACAAAAGAAAACAAATTCTACAAATGTATACAACTATATATACAACCGTAATGCATATAGTAGGTAAATATCTTACTTTATAGTCTATATTTTTTCGTTTTTTTTTATCTTAATGCAAGAATAGAAATCACATATTTGTCTAAATAAAAAAATCAAATTATCCACCAACACCAAAATCTAGTAAAACATTTTACAGAAAGTTCCATAGTTACATTCTTACCAATTTCCTCTATTCCTGGTTTATAAATTTGTCTGATTTGCTTTAATTTATCTAATTATTGCAAAACCACCAAAATTCCACTATGCCTACAGATGGATACAACATTAATCCACACTTTGCTAATTATTGTTATCTTGCGATATTTTACACCATCAGTGATTTAATTTCTTTAAAACCTAAGTTCATAAGAAATCTTCTAATTTCAGCCCAAGTTTCATTTCTACCTTCATGTATAATTGCCCCTCTTTCTCTCTTTTTCCCTCTCTCAGAATCGTTACATTTCCCCTGTCAAATTTTACTCTTATTATATTTTACTTAAATATGACATCACAATTTGCTTTGCTAATATATCCTTTGCTTCCTCGTACAAAGAATCGGATGATATCAAACACTATACAGTTATCCCTCGCCGCGCACTCTGTACATCACGGTTCACCTACCACGCACACAATACATCGTGGAGTTTTCTGGCTAATATGTAAATTTTTATAGCGGACTCCTCAGTATAACGCGGGTTTCTGCGGCCGATAGGTATATATATACATATTTAGATTTCAATTATTTCTGAGGGAGGTTTTGAAACGTTACACCTGCGATAGTCGAGGGATTGCTGTATCTATATTTACAAACTTGCAACTAAGGTAGTGTGCTGCCAGAACCTTTAGCACGCTAGAAGAAATAGCTCACAGGGTCGAATTGCATTTTACCTCTTCAGGACCGAGGAAATAAACTCCAGTTTTGTACTAGTCTCTTTGTAAGAGAGTTTATCCTTTGCTCAGAAGTGCTAACCTTGTTACAAAATTAGAAAAGAAAATTAATTTACAATTGTAAAGATTCATCGATTTCAAAATTTGGCAGAAGCCTCGCAGTTTCGTGGGGAAGGGATCGGTCGATTACATCGATCTCCCTCATCGAGTGCGACTTATATTATCGATGCCTAAAAGATGAACAGTAAAGTTCAAAATGGCGGCTTTTGGATTCAGAAAGTAAAGTCGGAATAAATGCCGTTAAGAATTTTTCCCGGTGAGGTAACGTTCCTACCAGCTCACCGTCGATATGCTAGTCATTCTCAACACTCTTATTTAAATGAGCTTCCCCACAGACTTTTCTTAAAATGCTTATCCTCATATACATACATACATATATATATATATATTATATATATATATATATATATATATATATATATATATGACGAGGCTTAGAATTCTGGTATTTTGTGGCGTACTTGTCTCTCATTATGTGTTTACGTAATTTTCACTCGTTGGTGATATCCTGTACTTGATGTATTTTATAATTACTTATTTATAATATAATGCCACGTAGCCTTCCCCACACTATGTACATATATATATATATATATATATATATATATATATATATATATATATATGTATGTATGTATGTATGTATCAGGTATTTAGATCACGGACCCACCTATGCAAATCCCAGGTTGGGTGCAACTGGTCCATAAGAAAGTAAAGATATATAATATAGAATAACCTTCCTGTATTTTACGATATTGTTGCCTTTTAATATTTTTTCTACTGTAGGCACAAGGGACGGAATTTTGGGGTAGTAGCCAGTCGATTAGATCGACCCAAGTACGCAACAGGTACTTAATTTATCAAACCCAAAAGCAAATGAGGCAAAGTCGACACCGGCGGAATTTGAACTCAGAATGTAAAGACCGATGAAATACTTCGAATTGTCTTTAAATATTGATTGATTAAAAACTAAAACAAGAGATAATAAAAATCGATTAAGAATCGTTAGAGCATCGGACATATAATGTTCTAGTACTCTGTTACAAAGCGTTACGTTCTGAGTTCAAATTTTCGTCATTCAGAGTCGTTAACGCTACAATCTCCTATTTAAATTTAAGAAGCTGTACATATTTTTTAGACGTTTATTATTTAAAAAGTAGTTCGTAAATACATTATAGATTAGTTTATAAATGTTATCGATATCAGTTTCACAGATTATCGCCTCTTACTAGAAATATCTAGCCAATAATTTACAAAAGCAGTTCTACGTGTGATGCCTAAATATTTGTTAACTGTGAAAAAATGTAATTATATTTTCAGTAACTCAAATAAAGTCTGTGATATATCTCATACATCAATGGACTCAAACATCTTTTGGAACACAGACAGCATTCCATGATTTTGGTCTTAATTCTTCAATTTCGTTTACATCCTAGCTTAGTGTGTCTCGTATAACTATCTCTCTCCCTCTCTTTCTCTTTCAGTCTCTTTTTCCGTTATCCTTACATATCTATGATTAAACAAATATCGACAGTGCTATATCTGATTCTTCCCAATATGTATCTATATATTGATCTAGTAGATTTCTCTTTCTGTTTCTAAAAATATTTTCTTAACTAAATGTAAACAAAAACCGATGTCTCCCACCAACATACTTTGCGTGTGAATTTAAAACGTAGCTGTCACAAACGGTTCCCATATAGAATTCCAATATTTACATTCTTATATTGCATCGTACCTCTTTTAGTCCTTATAATTTATTATTTATTTTTCTTCTCACTGTTCTCAGTTCGTTTCACTTCCTCTCTCTCACGCATCATCTTTCGAATCGTGTTGCCTATCATTTTCCTTTCCGATTCACAGACATATAACAAAGCGAATTCTCTATATTTCCTTCTTACTAATACATATATTATTTCTTGTTCATAATCTGTAGATTGTTTATTTGTATTATATTCTAACGCATTGTATACAGCAGGGCCCTTGTCTATACATTGATCAATTTGATGGCTTATTTCAAACCAGTAACATTAATGTTTTTTTTGCTGTTTTGTTTTCTTAAAGAACACAGCAATACTTTCGTCCCTAACTTATATCTACTCATATATTTATATAAATGTTTACATTATTATCACACACACACACATACACACACACACACACACACACATATATATATGCATGTAAATATATATATATATATATATATTTATGTAATTATATATACATATATTTATATATTCATATATATATATATATATATATATATATATATATATATACACATATTTATATATATATACATATATAAATGTATATGAATATACATACATATATATATATATATATATATAATATATATATATATATATATATGTATGTATGTATTTATGTATATATAATTCAAATAAGTTATCCTTATCTATAAAAATAATAATAAAGCGGTTAGCAAACATAATTCAAACATGCAAAATATATAATAAAAACCTCAAGGGTACAAAATGCATCTTTCTTGAAATTGTTCATATGTGATGTAGTGATGTTTCGAGTATTGACTTGTGCATATTCATTTCAATTATATTGTATCAAAATTACATACATTTATTTGTAAAATTATGGAAGTTATTAAAAATGGAATCCCTTCAGTGACATATAGAACAAAGAGTATTATGTGTGTTACCGGGGCTCATGTCTATCATACTATCCCTTCTCTTGCAGCATACATTACATTCCTGAGTAATGTACTACAAATTTAAATTAATAAATATTGCTAATACACACACAAAAATCAACATTTCATTTCTAATTATTCTCTAATTTATATTTAATCAGTCTATTGCCCCAATTATCATAAATATTACAATCCTCATTAACACAAGCTCCGGTATACGTTAGCATTCAATCACATTGCGTGGTGTACTGACCAGTTCGAATCTACCAGAATCCTGTTTCAAACAAATCTCTCTGAATCCATTTGGTAGATCGAAATTGATAGCCTCACATCGTATATATGTTTGTGTATGTGTGAAAGTATATGTCTACAAATATCTATTTATCTCTCGCTCTCTCTCTCTCTCTCTCTACATATACATACATGCATACATACATACAATCAGCCGAAATTGCGAAGATGATCCGGTTCTTGACTGAAGATTGAAGGCTTCGAATGTCCCGTCCCTGTTTTTTGTATCGTCTTCTAAATGTTTTGCGTTCTTGTCCCAATTTGTATTTTTTTACATATGCATATATATATATATATATATCTACTCATTATATATGTTATATATTTATATATTTATATATATATGTTATATATTTATATATTTATATATATACGTTATATATTTATATATTTATATATATATGTTATATATTTATGCGTGCATGGTTTCCATATGAAGACCAGTCTTGAAATATAATACGAGGGGTGTGTTATTTAACTGAATTCTTCAAGGAGAATCCCAGCATGGCCACAGTTCATTACTAAAATAACTTAAAGATAAAACATATATCGTTGGCGTTACAATTGTTACCTCCTTTAATATGATCGTGCAGAGTATGATTATCAAAATGAGCCCTATAGATGACATAAATAGTTATGTTTATGCTCCAATATGCTTTGCGAAATTATGGCATTATCACGCTCGGATTTTAAAATCACAATATTTTCGATTTTGCTTTTCATTCCTCCATATAATAAGTATCGTCAATTATGTTCCCTTTATTTAGAAATTGTTGATGTTCTGCCAAATATTAAAATAACAACGATTAATATGATGCAGGCAGCATGGTGGCGTGCTTGATTAAAAGACTTTTATTATTTAGCTGTCTATATATTTTAATTTAAAATCACGCTGGGATTTACATTGCATTCTACCCCTCTGACGTAGGTGAAATAAGTACTTGTATTCGCCTGTTGTTCATTAAATCGATCATACACACACCCATTGGCATCTTTGAATCTGATTATCTATTTATTTTGTGTCATATCAATATACTCACAGCGGAATTTACCTCGAGTCTACTTCACTTTCAGCTAGATTTCGTTCAGATAAATATGAACACAATTCTTTGCCTCTTCCTTATACATTGTTCAAGAGCAACAGAACTGCATCAGCCATTCGATAGCGTACAACACAACAGGTACCCTACAAATTCTAGCTCTACTTTAGCATCATAAAAGCTGATTATTCCAAAAGTTCTAATAACATCTGGTGCGTGTCTGCATGACTATAGCGACTGCAGTTCTCATTCAATCAAACTATATCATTATTACCAAGCATGAATAGGCACCATGTGTTGCCTGTTCCTATACAACCTTAAAATTTAATTTGTTGCTTCAACAAGCTATATAATTTCGCCTACATTATATTCTCTATCTTACAAATATTCCCACGATTTTACTTTAAAAAGGTTTCTTCAAATCCGGTTAACTATCACAGTAATGATAAGCGTTCAATATTCCTTCGTTAGAATATTTTTCAACAAATCCTACTGTAATCTCTGTTATTCCTCTAAACCCACTGGATAGAATACCTAGATTAAATATATTAATCCTCCTGTCTGCATACTGTCTCCCATATTTTCTTCTAGCGATTCAATGACGATCGTCCTGTCAACTCAGATAAGATGTTCTTCTATACTTCATAATATATGACTAATGTACGGCTGTTACAACAGATGAGTACATCTATGTCTTGTTATTTCCTTGAAATATAAATAAACCAACACTGAGAAACGAATATAATATTGTTTCATTGCTTACATTATTTACATTTGTCCTCATCTTGTTTGTTGTTAACACAACGTTACGGCTGATGTACCCTCCAGCCTTCATCAGGTGTCTTTTCGAAACTGGGTAAACATATTGCCGTGAACTTGCTAAAATGAACGAAAAACAGCTACTCTTCCGTCCCTGAATGCCTAAACGATTATGGCAGCCCAACTCAAGTACGGGGTATTTATTGACCAACGTCAGCTACGGTGGAATTTGCCCAGAGTGCGTAACGACAGACAAAATACAATATTTCTTTACTACCCTCAAGGGGCTAAACAGAGAGGAGACAAACAAGGACAAACAAATGGATTAAGTCGATTATATCGACCCCAGTACGTAACTAGTACTTAGTACTTATTTAATCGACCCCGAAAGGATGAAAGGCAAAGTCGACCTCGGCGGAATTTGAACTCAGAACGTAGCGACAGACGAAATACCGCTAAGCATTTCGCCCGGCATGCTAACGGTTCTGCCAGCTCGCCGCCTAGACCATACAGCTAAATTGGAAACCATATAGCTTCAATTCAAGAAACTGAATAAATATTCAAATTATTTTCTAGCCCCATTACCTAAAATTCCATTTTGTGTCTCTCCCTTGGCAACTATTCTATAACTGTAATATTTTATTTTAATATTAATGCTTAAATTTTAAACGATTCCGTTCGTCTTAGAAACACATATCGAAAAAATAAGGTTTGTATGCCGTTGTACACCAGCCACATTCGTTTCAAAATGATTATTTATTTAAATATTCCTTGAACGGCATACAAAAGATGCATGTTGTATCTCACTGGATGGGATATATGAAGTGGGGTGGAATCGATTGACGCAAATCATTTCATTAATAAATAAAATCCTTTGTTGGCGTTAACACACTCTTCTCTCAATTATTTGTGTGTGATACATAATTAATATTCTACCCTTCATACCAATGCATACACACATACGCGCTAAATATATATAAATATATAGGAGTGGCGTCGGGTGAGTAGCTTCCTTACTAACCACATGGTTTCGGTTCCGGGTTCAGAATAAGTACTAGGCTTAAAATGGAATAATTTCTGGGGTCGAATTGTTCGACTAAATGCGGTGCTCCAGCATGGCCGCAGTGAAATTAAAAAGAAAGCAAATGAAAGAGTAAAAGAGTATAGATAGACAGATACATAGATAAAATATATAATATATGATATATATATATATATATATATATATATATATATATATATATTATATATACACACACACACACACGTATGCCAAGATATATAGACTAAATTCTTGTACTTATCACTTCGTATAATACACTTCAATGTAACATTATGAAGTGAGATGAATTGAAGTCATGTGTAGTGTTAGCCTCTTTCAAGGCGGTTGTTTAAGGTGATAGTGAAAAGTAGCATGAGTCTTCATACATATATATATATTATATATTATATATATATATATATTCGTATGTATATACGTAATATATATATTGTTATATTTCGGAATGGTCATATTGCCAGTTTAGCCAATAAAAACACACGCACTATATATTGGTGTTATTTTGCTTCAGTGATATATATACATATATATACATTTATAGATATGTATATATGAATACATTTATACACTTTCATATACATATATATGCCTGTATATATATATATATATATATATATATATATATATATATATATTATATATATATATATATATATATATATATATACATATATATGTTTGTATGTATGCATGTATGCATATATATATCTATATATATATATATATATATATATATATATATATATAATATATATATATATATATATATATAATATACAATGTATATACATGATAAATTCCTTGTGTTTCGTACCATGAGATTGTTATTTCGTTTCCTTTCCTGCTATGAGATCGATTCTGTATGAAACGTACAAATTGTCATTCTTCGTATGTGGTCCTCATTTTCTTTGTCTGTTTTACCTAAAAAGTTTCCAAGAAATCTTTCCAGATTAATCAGCTATATTCATGTAGGAACACAAACCCCGCTGGAGGTTCACGGTTCCTCGTCGAATACAAAATAAAGAACTATGATATTAACAGCGTAGAAAACGCAATCAAGTCAAGAAAAAAAAATCAAGCAAATAATAATCACACTTACGAGAGAAAAATTGTCAATTATGAAAATCATTTTGAAAAATTCGTTTATCGCACCTCCCTAGGGTTTACAGGAAGAGTTCCTGATTGTTCGTCAGCTAATTGTGTACGCCTGTGATGATGTCATTAGTTTTGATGACGTCACATTTCCTGATTTGTCCTAGTTTTTATCTTGTCGATTTGGGAGTTTTTTTATTTCGAATTTTGTTTGAATATGTTCGTTTTTTTTTTCTTTTGTTCTAGTTATTAAATTCTTCCCCTGATTCTGCTTTGATACTGAGCCACTATAAGGACCTTGTTTATTTCTTTTGCTACTAATACCTGGTTTGGTCTTTACAAATTTTTCTTTAAGCTTTTGCTCATCAAGGGGTGTTGATGATTCTCAATAAGATTATTTAACTGCTGCTGATATTATTATTTCGAAATTTATCGTAATTGACCTGATACCATTTTCCATCCAATACTTCCAATACGCCTTGCTTCTTCTGTTGAAGAGTAAACCTATGATATTAGTGTTACAAATATTCTCCCCAAATAATCATCTTCTGAAATTCTACGGCCTGTGTTTTCTTTCTGCATGCATGTATACATACCTATATATATATATATAAATTATAAATATTATTACAATACAATAGCATTATTTTCCAGCATGCTTGCTTCTACACATTCAGTGAAGCTTTACTTAGCGTCGTACGGTTATCGACTGCTATTTCTAGCAAATATTGATACCTTGTATATAAATAAATATATATATATATATATATATATATATAGTTAATCCAAATATGAAAACATAAAGAGAAAACACAACAACGCGAGGACGTGGAACAAATATAGTATTATTGGACGCTCAGGAAAGGAAAGAAAGAAGGAGGGTTAAACGTTTCGAGTGGAGCTCTTCGTCGGAAATATAGGAGAAGGAAAGATCCAGAGAAGGGATGACAGAAGAAAAAAATCGCCAACGGTAAACACGGGGTCACATTTTGAATGTCCATATATATATATATGTGTGTGTGCTGTTTATCTTCATATGAGATCACCATATCGTGGACATATGGTTTTGATGCATATGCCTAGTGTGCCCTTATCAGACGGGTAGTCATGATGGGTATACTGCGCTTCGTATATTTTAACCCAGTGTCACTTTGATGGCATGCACTGCTCTCTCATGCAATGATAATAATAATAATAATAATAATAATAATAATAATAATTTTAATAATTATAATAATAATAATAAATAATAATGATGATGATGATGATGATGATGTGATGATGATGATGATGATGATGATGATGACGACGACGACGACGACGATGATGATGATGATGATGAAGGAATATATATTGAAGATGAAGGATGACGAGGAGCAAGAGGTGGGAGGAGGAGGGGAACAAATTCAGGAAGAAGGAGGAGAAGCAGAAGAAGAAGGGGAAGAAGAAGGGGAAGAAGAAGAAGAAGAAGAAGAAGAGGAACAAGAAGTAGAAGAAGAAGAAGACGAAGAAGAAGACGAAGAAGAAGACGAAGAAGAAGGAGGAGGAGGAGGAGAGGGCTGAAGTAGGAGAGAAAAAGAAGGAGTAGATAACAACAACAAGAACAAGAACAAGAACAAGAATAAGACGAAGAACATGAAGAAGAACGGATGAATGAATGAATGATTGAAGGTAGATGATGAAACTGTCGTAACGATGATGATGATGATGATGATGATGTGTATGACTGTTATGCTAAAACTGACTTTGAAGAAGCATTTTTGGATTACGTAAACACTTTGATGAAGCAATCAACTAAATTGTTTCTTACCATCCAATTTCGAAGTAAACAAGAGTCCAAAGACAGGAATGACATCCTTGATGGGAATTCATATTTAAATTGTAGCCATAGATAAAGTGAAGTGTCTCAAGTATTCGCCACTTAATGTCTTAGCAACTGACAATATGAACCATATAACGGTTCATGTAGAAATTGTTATTTATTTTTGGTATGTTGTTGTAGTAAATAAGAAATGGACTAAAGCGTCTCTGGAATAATATTTGTTGCAACGTGAAGGCTGCGTGCTGGGAGAATCGTTAGTTTAGTGCGTCGGACAAACAAAAGGCTTGGCGGCATTTCGTCCTTCTTGGCGTTCTGAAAATAAATTCCTCCTAGGTTCATCTTTTATCCGTCTCTTATTTTTTGATTGATGATCCGGTCTTCTTCTGCTTCTTCTTTTTCTGCTTTTTCTTCTTCTTCCTCTTCTTCTTCTGCTTCTTCTTCTTCTGCTTCTTCTTTTTCTGCTTCATCTTCTTCTTCTTCTTCTTCTTCTTCTTCTTCTTCTTCTTCTTCTTCTGCTTTTTCTTCTTCTTCTTCTTCTTCTCTTCTTCTTCTTCTTCTTCTTCTTCTTCTTCTTCTTCTTCTTCTTCCAGCTGAGTAGAGTCACTTCCAAAATTGATGACCAAAGTAATTCGAAACCATTATTACTAACAGTAACAATAGAACGACCAGCAGCTGTATTATTATTATTTTATTATTATTATTATTATTATTATTATTATTATTATTATTATTATTATTATTATTATTATTCATCATCATCATCATCATATTATTATTATTATATTATTATTATTATTATTATTATTATTATTATTATTATTAGTAGTAGTAGTAGTAGTAGTAGTAGTAGTAGTAGTAGTAGTAGTAGTGGTAGTGTTAGTTAAGCGGTGAACAGTTAAAATCGTTAGAATACTGGGCAAAATGTTTGGCGGATTTCGTCCGTCCTAGTGTTCTGAGCTGAAATTCGGGCGAGGTCGACTTTGACTGTGATCCGTTGGGTGGATGGGAGGAGGTAACTTCTATAAAATAAGTACCAGTTAAACACTGGGGTCTATGTAATCGACTTACATCCGCCCAACCACAAACCTGCTGGTTGTGCGTCAAAATACTTTGAAGACATTGGTAGCAGCAGCAGCAGCAGTAGTGGTAGTAGCAACAACAGCAGTAGTTGTAGTTGTAGTAGTAGTAGTAGTAGTGGTGATGGTAGTGGTGGTGGTGGTAGTAGTAGTAGTAGTAGTTTTAGTAGTAATGGTTGTGGTGGTGGTGGTGGTAGTAGTAGTAGTAGTTGTTGTTGTTGTTGTTGTTGTAGTAGTAGTAGTAGTAGTAGTAGTAGTAGTAGTAGTAGTTACATTTGCTTAACCTACAGCTCGTATTATTTGTACGTTAGTTAATCAAAGCCGCAGTCATTCGTGTGTGTGTGCGCACGTGGCATTCAACTAACCATTTTACTAACACAAAGATTTTGATGACATGAAACGTGGGAGTGATAATGGCCAGCGTGTACGTAAGAAAGTCTTCCACTTCCTAAGCCAAACAGTTGATCATTTCCATTGATTTCACACCAATTATCTAATGCATCACTACTGCAAACAGTCATTCCTACCAGAGATCATCGATCTGCCATCCAATAGTTTTACTCCAAAATCTGAATTGCTAATTAAGATCAGATCAGTTAAGTTTTTACCTGTCAATACCATATCCCCTGAGTAGTTTGCGTTCTGAAATTCTCCTTCGAGGTTTCAAAATTTTTATATTTTTCTTTTCCGTATTAGAAAACAATATTTTATTGAATTCAATTTGCCTACAAAATCAGATATTGTCAAAAGAGAATTCTATATTTCTTTAGATAATTCTAATTATTGTGAAAATATTAAACGGAAAAGGCGATGAGTTGGCAGAATCTTTGGTACGTCGGATTGTTAGCGGAATCGTTAGCACACCGGGCAAAATGCTTAGCAGTATTTCGTTTGCCGCTACGTTCTGAGTTCAAATTCAACCGAGGTCGACTTTGCCTTTCATCCTTTCGGGATCGATTAAATAAGTACCAGTTACGCACTGGGGTCGATATAATCGACTTAATCCGTTTGTCTGTCCTTGTTTGTCCTCTCTGTATTTAGCCCCTTGTGGGTAGTAAAGAAATAGGTACTTTGTCTGGCTTAAGGCGGCGAGCTGGCAGAATCGGTAGCACACCGGGCAAAATGCTTAGCAGTATTTTGTTTGCCGCTACGTTCTGAGTTCAAATTCCGCCGAGGTCGACTTTGCCTTTCATTCTTTCGGGGTCGATTAAATAAGTACCAGTTACGCACTGGGGTCGATATAATCGACTTAATCCGTTTGTCTGTCCTTGTTTGTCCCCCCTGTGTTTAGTACCATCGTATATGTGTATATACGATGAGATTTATTCTTGCTACCAAATCCACTCTCAAGACCTTGGTCAATCGAGGGCTATATCAGAAGTCAAAAGCTCAGGATGCCACACAGTGGGTCTGAATTACAAACCATATGGCTGAAAATCAAATTTCTTACAACACAGCCACTTCCGTACCTGAATTTTAGTGAAATTAGAAAATTTGAAATAAAATTTCACTGTTATAAAAGTATT
>NW_021832606.1:0-109667 GCF_006345805.1 Octopus sinensis | reverse complement strand
CGATCTTGGCCAGTTGATGTTTATATTTTTTCCTGAGTGCAGGTCTCTGAAATGATGATTTAATCACGTGAACGTATAGGAAAATCTTTTTTTTCTTCCAACAAAATTCTCCAATCCTCAAATTATGCTCAGAGTAAAATATTTCGCAAGCGTTTATTCTAGCAAATGCAATTCTTTTTTGCTCAGAAATCATCCAAATGATAACATCAGGGATTGACAGTTGTGGCTAAGATCTTTATTTCGAATGTTTTACGTCGTTTATAAGCTTCTGTATTTCATAGGCATATTTTTCTAGTTCGTCGAGAACGATTTGAATCTGAGTTGCTGTCCGCATCAATTTCAATGCGCGAAGTGCAATACTTTTCAGACTATCTTTCCTCATTTCATAAAGTTTAATGTCAAGTAGAGTGTCTGTTCTTCCTCCAAGTGTCGGGATGTCCTCCCTTAAGAATGAAGGGGTTAATACAACTGGCACATGTCGATGAAATCGCGAATCCCTACAATTGCATCATTCGCTTGTTTCAAATATTCAATGTCGTTTCGATGGTTTTCCTGAATATGAACTATGAGTAAAGTCTATAATTTATTATTTCAAGGGCATACCAATTTTTTGAGAATATACTTGAGTTGATTACTTGCCTCAATTCGGTAAGTAATGTCCTCTAGATGACATTCAAGTCTCAATGCTGGCTTTCTGCTGCCGAATGGAATATAAAAATAATTGTTTTCGTCATAAAATGGAGAGAACTGTCCTGTGACTGACGTCGGATATATTTTTTCAGGGAAACTATTTCCATAATTTCCTAAATAAAAACTCTGATACAACCAATGCTAATTTCAAAGTGAACAAGTCCGTTATTCTCCTTAATAAGGTTTGCACTTTGAATCATGCCATATAAAATGTATTTATGCCTTTCCATATAACTCTGTGTTTAGTTATAAAAAAGAACAGAAATCATTTTTTGTTCTTCCTCAGGGATAGGAGTCACTTGGGTCATTTTTTGTTCATGTGGAACTGTTTGTAGCTCGAATAGAATTCTTCCGCGATATGAACAGCCTTCCCCCTTTCCTTTATTAAGACATTCCAATTTGTTGTTCATTAGTTTGAATTCTCGATGTGAACCATAAATATTGACATATGCAGGACCAAACGTGGGCATAAAACCTGTCCAGACTATTCACAACTTTATGAACCATTTTCTCCAGAAGCTGAAATTGTAGATAGTGCGAGAGGACATACTCCGATTATATCATCTTCGGTAATCCGATCCCTGAAGATTAGTTACCAAGTTTTTACAACCAATCCATAATTGTGACTTTCAAGTTTTCGCACAAAGAAGGAAACTAATTGTGACTTGAAATTTACCATAAAGCTAATGTTTAGTCTTTCCATAAAATCCGGACGAGCAGTCCCGGTATGGACACTTGATTTAACCTTAAAATGATCAAAATTATATTTACATTTTTCCCCGCAAAAGAAAAAATCACGTAGGGGTCGACGTAGTTCTCGGCATCTTTTGTTACTCCGAATAACTTTCTCATTGTGGAATAAGACTGGGAATCCACTAAATATAATTAGAATCAATTTATAGCACTCTGACATAAATCCTCAGCCAAATATAATTTGAGAGCCAAATTATGCTGACGTAGATTTACGCCCGCAGGCTTTAATAGATTCCTATAATTTTGACAGTTAAAAATAGACGATTCAATGTCATCGTCGGAACAATTCACAAAGACTGGAGGCTCGTCTCCAATGCCCACAATCGCTACACAAGTCTTTAAGAACCCCTTTGGACTATCGTCGTTTGGTACGTGAAGAAATAGCCACTTGTTGACGAATGCGTGGGCTTCTTCTTTGTAGATTATTCCAATGTCACACTTTTAGCTTAGTTTAATAAAAAGTGCCTTAAAGCCGCCAATAAATGCATCTGATCTTAGTTTTTTCGAGTCAAAAACCTGCAAGGATTAATCCAATAAGAATTAAACTTGAAATTCTAATATTTCTTCCATCAAATCTTTTTGTGAAATGTACAAATTAAAATAAAAAATTTGGTTCCATTCTGGATTTTGACTCCCCTTTTTTGCACTGGTCTGTCTCTTTTGCGGCCAAAGAGTATTCTGCATATTGGCCTTATGTTTCCTCCCTGGAGGTTGCGGGCCCCAACAACTTTGACCCTCACCTAAATCCTGTAAAATAATATCCAAAATACCTGAAAAGTTTCTTTTTTGGACGATAAATTGTTCAGAAAATTAGCTTTTCGAATTGAGGATTCTTTAAATTGTTCAGACTTTTCCGTTCCGGTGTCCAAAATATGGTCGTAGAGAGCTTAGGAGTATATTTTTCAAAAATACGATAAAAGGATGCTTTTCTTTCAGCTTCATTCGAACCAATGCCTTGTTTTTCGTATTTTACACTAAACTCCACAAAAACGGACTATGGTGAATATTCAAGCTACTAAACCGCGGACTTGGCCTTGTCATGTTCGAGTAAAAGGTGATATTCTGCCGACCCCGTCTTAACGACCTCCTCCAACATGGTTTGAACAGTACCAATATGCCTACAGATTATTATACGTACTACTTGTTTTTGCCTATTCTCTGCCATTCAACAACTGTGATCGAGATTTCATCGCTTTCTCTAAGTTCTTCAGCAGCAAAATATAATTTCTATTTTACAGTCATCGACTTAACCTCAGTCCATCTTGGTTTTGTCTCTCCTTTGATTACCTGAGTCTGTTTTTTGCGTCCTAAAAATGATATAAACAAGTAAATTGACTAATTGGAGTAAAATTTGTTTAACCTTTGAATTTTATTTTGAGGTAAATGTCGAGAATGTCGCCAAAGGCTGACGTATCTCCACATTGTAGGTTGCTTATTTCGAGTGACATTATGCACACGAGTGCTTAAAAAAGTGTCACATATGTTTAAATATTTTTCTGAGCGTCACTTCGCTAATCGAATTTTCCTTTTCTTAAACAAGCTGATGTTTAAATAACAATTTACTAAATTAATTTTTAATACGATTTTATGACTGCAGAACATCTGGAGTTACATTGTCTGTTTCCTTGAGAAATTATCCCCCTTCTGATATATAATCAATAATGTCTAAGGATTTTATAGAAAAAGTTAATTAGTATTGCCTAAATAGAATTTTCAAAATATAATAACAGTCACCTAGCGAAAGGCGACTACTGAGTTGGATAAAATTTAGTGGTTCTGAATAAAAACAGATTTTTAATAATTGATTCATATTTTCTGAATGAATCAATTAAAGCTCTCTTTTAGCATTAAAATAAAAAAAAGAATTTCTATTGATGAATTAATTATATTTGGTCTCTGAAATATTTAATCTCAGTAAAAATAGGATACATCAATCTACTAAAATTCCCTCAAGTTTAGGTTCCGACTTTTCTTGTAGAATAGTATAATTTGTCATAAATCCCACGAAAACGTTCTATTTAAAGCAAACAAATAATCGAAATCAAATTTCTTTTAAAAAACTTTAATAATTGTAAATACCTTAGATGAGGTCGAGCATTTAACCCTAAACCTACAATACTGAAGGTTTTCTCATAAACTGATTTAATTTAAAAATATAAACCCTTTTATAGAATTCAACTAGTAAATCAATTAAAAGAGCATACAGACTCAGTTTGATTATTAATATAGCGGGTTTAAAATAACTTTTATTGCCTTTAACGATAAGAACAACAAGTTATTTAGTTTTTAAAAGTTGGTATATTTAGAGCCTTGCGGCGACATGTCACCAACGACCCATCTTGATATTCTGTTTGAAGACAGTGTCAAAGTCAAATCCTGCTTTTTATTGCTTGCTCTCGTGTTCGTTGGGACAGTTGCCTGAGACGAATATGCGATTTTCCTACTGACGGGCATCGCCACCCCTTCACTGGTGTCTTCATCTAGAGATTTTGGATCAATTCCATATTTTAAAAATAATTTTTGTCTGATAGAATTTCCATTTTCACCGTGGTTGAAAGAATCGGAATTTGTGGAGTATGTTAGCACGTTTCCCTGTTTCACAGAATCTACGTAACCAGATTCTCCACCTTGCGAGGACATGGAGTGAGTTTTATGTCTGAATTGATTCAAACGGTCAGATTTGATCTCCTGAGGAAGTGAGGATTGTTTTCGCAATTGTCTTGTTTTTAGTACTTGCTTAAGTTCCCTGATTAGCGTGTAATTTTTTTTCGGAGTTGATATAACACGTTCTGGGAATTTTGAAATAAACTCTTCAGGAGGGGAAATGTCATTTTTGGGAATTATACGCGTCTGGGCGTTCAAAGAAGAGGGCAAAACAATTGTCTTTATTGTCTCGTAAGAGAAGGTATCCGGAGGAGGGTAGTCCTTCATTAGACTTTCCAATTTTCTAGTTGTGGTTTTTGGCCTAAAATACACCATAGTTGTCACTTTGAAATAATTCTTGATGTTGTCAATGTGGACAGAGTTCTTTCGTAGTGGTTTGTTAAGTACTCAGACTCAGCCACATCAGAGCCTTCGACGTAGGCAATTTTATAAGTTTGAACAACTCCACGTTGGCGAATAATGCTTTGGACCTTGGTTTTGTGCATACATCGTACGTCGACCCCGTCAATCTTACTAATGGACGACAAATATGAGTAACCTCCAGTAGAAAGTCATTTTTCCTGAAACCAGCCTTTATTTCTTCAGACCCTTTCTCCACTAACTCGACAAAAGTGAACGACGGAATCGAACAGAACCCCGAATCAAGGTCTTCTGGTTTCCTTTTCTCTATCAAGCTTCAAAGACACGTGTCAAACTTGTAGTTCCTCTAATAACTATTCCACATTTTCTGAATCGCCTGCAAAACCATAGCGTTTTGGTGACGTATGATTTAGCAGTCGGTTCCATTGACTGGAGGTCGATCGAGTCAGAGCAGTCCAGTCTCAGTCCTTTAGGTTTATGGCACGACAAGATAACTTGACACAGAACTGAGTGAGTATTTTGATAGAATTGATTTTTTTGAAAAAAGTGAATTTAATGAACCCATGAAAGACTTTGGACTTAATTTCATACTCTTCGTGCTTTCCCAAGCAGAAATCATCGTACAGTTAGACTTTAGTTGACTCAGTTTTGGAGGCCGGTCAGACCTGACTTTAGGGTTCGTAGTCACTAATATTCAGAGTTGCTGAAATACTGTTTTTTCCCGGAAAAAGTGACAAAATTGACTTTTTGTCACTATTTAGAGCGAGGTCGTACGGGGACATCATCGCCAAGTTTAACAGTCCCGGATTGGCCCCCTTTCGAAGCAAAAACTCTACAGCCGTGGCCTGAGGGTGATAGTGGGAAATACGTTATTCATTTTGACACAAATATGAAGACAAGTGTTGCCCTCTGCGTCCTCCGCGTTGATGTCAGCCCCGTAATTCAACAGCAACTCGAATGCCTCAAGGGAACAAAACGTGCAAGCCTGCGCTGTGAGTAAGCAGACCATAAACGTAATGTAACTCTGTTTTGCCAGTACTGTCCACACAATTGACAGGAGACCCGTTTTCGAGCAGGAATTGAATCAGCTTTGGATTTGATATGTTTTTGACAGCATAGTAGAGAGGAGTGAGGTTGAAGCAGTCCCTGATGAGGGTCGAGCCCCCCAGGTGTACGAGTGTCTAGGATGAGTGCGTTACTATACCTTGATGACATGGAAATTGTTGCATTGGGCCGCCTTGTGGAGAGGAGCGAAGGACTCGGCATTTCTATAAGACAAGCATCCACCATATTTGTGCATTTCGGAGATTATAGAACTCGTCGCCCCGATTTGCGAGGCCAAGGTCAATGGTGTCTCTACCAATTACAATACACGACAAACCTCCGGACTCTTTGTCGATCACGTTGATGTTGTACCTCAACGAAATGATTTTCCTGACCATTTCCAAGTTGTTGTCTTTAATGTGACTCAATAACTTTGACAGGTTTTTCTAAAAGTGAAATGGCAATCAAACTTTTCCGAGTTTTCTTTTTATATTCATTTTTTTGAACTAAGATTAGTCCTGTAGGCAAACCGTGATCGTGTCAATCGGAAATTCGACTTGGTAGTCGTTTAAATGCTTGGACTCCTCCAGGAACGCCCCCTCCCGGTAGGGTCTGGAGTGGAGATGGAGCTCATAGTTGTACGGATCCTTCAAAGTCTGCTAAGGTCAAACTCCGAGTTTACTGACGTGGCCTATTTCATTGATTATTTGAGTTTTGACATCCCAAATGGAGGCGGATGGGCAGACTTCTATTACTTTCTAAATTCGACCAAAGTGAATACTTCGGAACTAGTTTTTGGCACAACCACTCGAAGTAAAATTGTTTTTTGAGTCGGTTCAGAAATAGTTATGGACATTCGAGGACAAACCTATTTTTTAAATATTTCGAATTTTAGCGAACTTATTGTGTCAAGAACGAACCGCAAAAACGCAATTTCTGGTTTCATTAGAATTTGTTTAATAATGACTTTAGCATTAAAAAAGAATTCTTTCTCCGAGTATGCGCCATAGACCAGATTCCACATTTTTATTAACAACTGTATTTTGTAATTTAAGGTCCTAGAAATAATATTTTACATTTCTTTTTCAGACATTTGATACAAATTTTTGATTATAATAAAATTTTCAACTTTTGGCGTGTTTGTTATCCACGTTATAGATGACCAACGACTCGGCGAATATAACCAAACTAGAGAATATCCCTGCTTTTGTGGAAAATGTGCACTTTGATGGAATATCGCGCACATCACGACATTTCCTAATAAACTACATTCGTGATTTATTCAAATGTTCGAACTTGAAGGACGTTGGTGACCCCACTAGATCTAATCAAGGCAGATGATCACCAAGGCCCATGAAACTAAGCTCAAATTGGACTCTCTGGGAATATTCAGCAAGACTGACGTAGTGGTGGGTACGACCAACACTGAGGAACCTTCACTTTACGACATAACCTTTGATGTGAAGGAGAAAGGCCGACTGACGGGAAGTTGTGACGTGTCTACTGGCAAATCCGACTCTTTTCTGGTTTGTTATTGCACTGAGTGTGCAGAGCTGGAGTCTGAATATGCCCAACACGCTCGGAAGGTGCGAGGAATTGTCGTCTTCCTATGTTGTGGGACTGAGGGAGAAAGCTTCTCTTTGAAGGCCGAGAAACCATTCGGCTTTGATCTTAGTAAAAGGTGGTCATTTTTGGTAGAAATATTAAGAATATCTATTGAGTTATTCCGTCAAAGTCAGGAACATGATTGGAACACATCCAGACTTACGGGAACGGGGATCTTGGCTGAGTATTTGGTTAGGGGGTCCCTTAACTGCAGACAAACTCCCGATTTGGTACTCACAGCCTTCGTTGGGAGGGAGTGTGGAGACATTTGGGTGGACTGGGTGGGAAAGACGTATCCTTCGACGTGAGGGGACAATTCGGACACAGTCTCAAGTCCTCCATCAAAGTAATATTCTTTTTATTTTCCAGCACGTGTTCTCTACGTCCACTTGTGCGGATCTCCTCGTCCCCACACCCGGATTCGCTTTCAAGTTAACCCAGGTCTCCACATCGATATATTTCCAATATTAATAATTGTAATATATTTAGGAATTGGCTGGACTGGGAGGGGATACTTGTTTTGTGAGCAATGAAGTTTCGTTGCTTGCGTGTGTCGAACCGATAGAAAAATACGTATATTAATAAGATGATTGTGTAGC
The DNA here is from genome assembly GCF_006345805.1 of Octopus sinensis. Taxonomy (NCBI): domain Eukaryota; kingdom Metazoa; phylum Mollusca; class Cephalopoda; order Octopoda; family Octopodidae; genus Octopus; species Octopus sinensis. The sequence continues at coordinate 101,952 of NW_021832606.1, read as the reverse complement.
TTATCGAGTTGAAATTGGGCGGCGGAATTGTTTTGCCTGGTTCGGGGGAGTCCAACCTCTGCGACCGGTATTTCCACGGAGGGCCGTTGAGGCTGCGGGGGTTTCAACTGAACGGGCTGGGTCCGTCCTCCGATGGTTAATTGGTGATGTAATGGATGTAGACGCAATGCTCGGCGGGAATGTCTTTTGGACTGCCAACGCTCATTTGTATTTCCCATTCCCCTTTCTGTCGTCCTCACATCCTCTCAACCGATTATTTACTCTCCAAACGTTTGTCAATAGTGGGGCCTTGTCTTGTGCATTTTCTGGCGTGTCTGAGTTGTTGGGGGATTACAGGTTGGCTGTGGGGGTGGGGATGGTCACTTCACTGGCCAATGTGTGTCGTGTCGAATGCAATTTTGTGGTGCCGGTTGTGTCGGCTGCTCATGACAGGTCGTCTGTCTTATTATTTTTAGGACTTGTCGGGGATTTCAGTTCGCTCTTGGAGTTAATTTTTAACACATTTATTAGTAATGTTACATGTGATATTCTCCCAGTTATTATCCGCCATTTTCTAGTTCGAATTATTATCCTCTGAGTTAATTTTAAAACACTTTTATAAGTTGAGAATTACGATAATTTCAAAAATATCATAAATCAATTTTATACAATAAAAATCTAATCAATCACAAAAATGATTAGAGCAATACAAAAGTTGATTGTGCTAGGTTAAGATCCATAAAGCTGAGAATATCTATAATGACATTCCTGAATGTACCACAGTAATTTATATCTGCCTTTTCTCCAATCATGATGTGTAAGTTACGTTAATCTACATTTCTGATGTGTCCATCGAGTCAATCTTCAACTTTGCTACTTCTATTTCGAATGATCATATTGTTCGAATACACCTACTTCTCAAAAGTCGGTTTATTTTATACATTTGGATTGTCGACGTATGTGCATTTAACTATAAAAATGAACTTTATGAGAGACGTAAGTTTTGTACGTCAAGACAAGTGAGATGACATTGTTGAATGGTAAAATGACGTAATAAATACACTAAATGTACAGACATATCAGTCATGGCCATTAATATTTATTAAAATAAACTAAAATCCGATATTTCGACAGGAAAACAAAAGCTGATTTTATCACATTTGAGTAAAATCGACTTTTCGAATGTACTTTGGATGGAACTATATCGAATGTCTCAATAGATTGGTCAATAATATTAAACCAAATATTGGTTTCCAATGATCAATCAATTTGTGTTGCTGCCTTACACTACTCAGGTAACAATTTATTGGGATATTATAACACTCAGTCAGACCTCCCCAACTCAAAAAGCAGGGAAACCACCCATCCTCCAAACACAGGATTTTTATAAAATCAGTTTGAATTCGGACTTGGCGAGGCAAGTCTGAGGAAGGCAGTCAACACCAAATTTAGTTGGCGGTCCGTCAGGTCGTGGTTGGAGTTGGTGCCAAGAATTTCCACATCAGTCTCAGTTTGTCAATTCTGGAGAAATTAGAGGGAATGAAGGTACGTGTTGAAAGGAAGCACATTATTGATAATGCTTCTGCGTTTTGATTTATTTTTTACCGCTTGCGTATTTATTGCTGAAATTTAATTAATCAATAATATTGAAATTATTATTAATAAATAAATAATATTTCCGATCACAAATCGACAATTTATGAAATAATTAATTGTAATTTTAGAACAACTTATATAAGATGGAGTAAAAGTTAGTTAGTTCTTTATATTAATAAATTATAAATTAGTTTTAAGAAACATTAAATTAATTTGTTTAGCGCGGTAAAATATATTTTGGTGGGCAGTATATCATTTTTCAGGGGATCAGTTTGAAATATTTCTGGATAATATGCGCTTTTTACAGCTCGTCTAAATCCTTTTTATATACTCTATTCTGGCGTTTTAAAATTTTCAGCAAGATTTGCGTAATTATAAAGATCCCTACTCAGTTCTCCACGTGAGTGATATCAATCGAGCTAATTTTTTCAGGGGATCAGTTTGAAATATTTCTGGATATAATGCGCTTTTTACAGCTCGTCTAAATCTTTTTTATATACTCTATTCTGGCTTTTTAAAATTTTCAGCAAGATTTGCGTAATTATAAAGATCCCTACTCAGTTCTTCACGTGTGTGATATCAATCGAGCTCATTTTTTCAGGGGATCAGTTTGAAATATTTCTGGATAATATGCGCTTTTTACAGCTCGTCTAAATCCTTTTTATATACTCTATTCTGGCGTTTTAAAATTTTCAGCAAGATTTGCGTAATTATAAAGATCCCTACTCAGTTCTCCACGTGTGTGATATCAATCGAGCTAATTTTTTCAGGGGATCAGTTTGAAATATTTCTGGATAAAATGCGCTTTTTACAGCTCGTCTAAATCCTTTTTATATACTCTATTCTGGCTTTTTAAAATTTTCAGCAAGATTTGCGTAATTATAAAGATCCCTACTCAGTTCTCTACGTGTGTGATATCAATCGAGCTCATTTTTTCAGGGGATCAGTTTGAAATATTTCTGGATAATATGCGCTTTTTACAGCTCGTCTAAATCCTTTTTATATACTCTATTCTGGCGTTTTAAAATTTCAGCAAGATTTGCGTAATTATAAAGATCCCTTCTCAGTTCTCCACGTGTGAATATCAATCGAGCTCATTTTTTCAGGGGATCAGTTTGAAATATTTCTGGATAATATGCGCTTTTTACAGCTCGTCTAAATCCTTTTTATATACTCTATTCTGGCGTTTTAAAATTTTCAGCAAGATTTGCGTAATTATAAAGATCCCTACTCAGTTCTCCACGTGTGTGATATCAATCGAGCTCATTTTTTCAAGGATCAGTTTGAAATATTTCTGGATAATATGCGTTTTTTACAGCTCGTCTAAATCCTTTTTATATACTCTATTCTGGCTTTTTAAAATTTTCAGCAAGATTTGCGTAATTATAAAGATCCCTACTCAGTTCTCCACGTGTGTGATATCAATCGAGCTCATTTTTTCAGGGGATCAGTTTGAAATATTTCTGGATAATATGCGTTTTTTACAGCTCGTCTAAATTTTTTTTATATACTCTATTCTGGCTTTTTAAAATTTTCAGCAAGATTTGCGTAATTATAAAGATCCCTACTCAGTTCTCCACGTGTGTGATATCAATCGAGCTCATTTTTTAAGGGGATCAGTTTGAAATATTTCTGGATAATATGCGCTTTTTACAGCCCGTCTAAATCCTTTTTATATACTCTAGTCTGGCGTTTTAAAATTTTCAGCAAGATTTGCGTAATTATAAAGATCCCTACTCATTTCTCCACGTGTGTGATATCAATCGAGCTCATTTTTTCAGAGGATCAGGTTGAATAAATTGTAGCGTGCAAGCATGGTCGTTTTTCCTGTGATGCGCAAAAATGACAATCTTAAAGCAGAAAAAAGGGGTGCAAAGCCATCCCGAACAGAAGGGGATGTGGTAGAACCTGCTCAGGTAGCCCATGAGGACGGCTGGCGTACCGTTGGGAAACCTAAACGTGTCGCTTGCCGTCCAATTTCTAACAACTTAGGTTCTCGCAATTCGTCTTCGGAGATGGATCCGCCGTCGAAGAAGTCCGCTCGCGCCGGGGGTAGAATTACCTTCGGCGTGGTGGCTAGACTAGAGGTCTTTCCCACCAGTGGAAAGGCCTCGGTCATAAAGATCCTGGGGACGCTTGACTCTATACAGCCATCTAGGCGGTATAGAGTCCTGAAGAGGGAGCCCACCCAATTCCTGCTTGGGTGGGAGAAGGAGGAGGACTTCTTCAGCTTTAAAGGAGAGCTGGAGAAGTCCAGCCCGTTCGGTCCTGGCATGCATCGGCTTGTCAGGATTGAACGAAAGGTAAGGCAGGTAAGAGTCCTGCTCCTCGGGGTCCCCCGGGACTTCGAGGATAATGATCTTTTAGGACACATACAGCGGGAGTACCCCAGTGCCTCTGCCCTTGCACCTTCAAGCAGGGTAACCGCCTCTTGAAGTGGTGGAGCGTCATCCTAATCTGCGGTGGGGAGCATGGTCGCAAGACATGCCCCTCACCACCTATGGTGAGGCAGTGTGTCAACTGTGGTAAGTTAGGACACACTGCCAACTTCAAGGGTTGTCGTAAGTTCAAGGAGGCAACCCGACAGGTTGGTGGGGATGTAATCCCGAAGGTAAGTCGCCCCCCTAGCGTCGCGGCCCCCGCACAACCAACCGGCAAACAGGTAAAGCAGGCCAAACCTCCCAAGTCCGCTTGGGTGGCGAGGCCTGTGAAGCCTGCAAGCCACCGCACCCCTAGCGCCGCGGCCCCAGCGCCAAAACCTGGCAAACAAGCAAAGCAGGCCAAACCTCCCAAGTCCGCTTGCGTGGCGAAGCCTGTGATGCCTGCAAGCCACCGCACCCCCAGCGTCGCGGCCCCCGCTCCACAACCTGGCAAACAGGCAAAGCAGGCCAAACCTCCCAAGTCCGCTTGGGTGGCGAAGCCTGCGAGCCACATTGCTAGCGGGTCGGTACCGCCGTCGCCGACAAAGCCGGCAAAGCGGGTGAAAGCATCCGAGTCAGCTCGGATGCCGAAGCCTGCGATGCCCTCCGAGTCGGCTACAGGTGACACCGCCCAGCAAAACCTGGGGGCGAAAAGGCTTCCTCCATACGTGGAGATGCCATTGCACTCACCCCCTTGCGAGCGTGTGCCGCAGGACAGTGTTAGTCCTGCGGTGGAGTTATGTATACGCCTGATAACACTTTGTAGGGAGATGAAGTGCAGTGTAGCGGATATGCTACGCCGCAACTATGCCGAGGCCAAGAAGATCCTTGGCGAGGAGCCGATATGATGCTCAACATCCTGGTGGTCAACGAAACAAAGTTAAAGCAGGATCGGTACGTAGTTGATGGCTACAACTGCTGTCACATACCCTGGAAACAGGGGTCAACATGTGGCACTGGAACTAGCCTCTTCTACAAGCCGTACCTTGCTCTCCGGAGCTCAGGTTTATGTTCTTGTAGCCTATGTGAATTCCTCCAAGTGAGGATTCGCATAGGTAATTTAACATTTTACCTAGGGGCGATGTATTCGAAGAACTTTACGGCGTGTTCTTGGCACGTACGGGAGTTCTTTGGAAAGCATCCGAAGGCGATGGTCGTTGGGGACCTGAATGCCAAGCACCAAGAGCTCGGTTTCAGGGTAACCAACGCGCATGGTTTGGCTCTAAAGACGCTGGTTGAAGACCTCGGGTGGAATTCAGATCTTCAAGCGAGCCAAACCACATCGATTCGCGGGGAGGACAAGACTGGCTAGGCCTTGCTCTGGTCAGCCCCGGGATGCTAAATTGGGTTAGTAACACAATCTTATTGCCTGATATTGGGAGCGACCATCTGCCTCTATTGCACGAACTCCGTGAGCCAGTTCCTCAAAGGGCCCCAGGATACTTTGACCTCCGGTCCGGTTCCTGGGCCAACCTGGAGAGGTTCATGGCCAGCAGGTTGCCCTCACTTCTGGTGGGAATACCTGCGCCAACATACGAGAGTTGGAGGCGTTAGATAATGGAATCAATGCTGCCCTGTCTGATTATATGCGAGATAATTTCAAACAGAACCCAGTACAGGGCCAGGCACATTCCACGCTCCCGTACCGGGTGCTAAATAAAATTAGATTCAAGCGCCGGCTGTCCAGACTGCGGGACAAATGCGTCTACCAGGAGAACCGTGTCTGGTTTCGCGGCTGGATCAGCCGGCTTCAAAGGGAGATCCGGAGGGAAATCCGTGAACACGAAAGTTCACGGTGGGAGCGGGCCTGCCAAAGAGTGGACCCGCGCTTTCCGGACTTCTGGAAACAACTGAAGAGCCTGTCGGGGAGAGGGGAGGCAAAGTCAGTGCGCCTTAAGCGCTCTGATGGAACCCTCGCCTCGGACCCGGTTGAGGTGGCTGATATATTTTCAACCCACCTCAAAACATCTCGGGAACTGACGGAAGTCAGTTCGTAGAGACGTCGTCTTTTGTTACTATCCAGGAGGTATTGTCTTGGGACAAGCGCTGCCAGCTGGACATATCAAGGGTCGATGCAGGCGAAGTTTCCGAAAGGGAGATCCTGGCAGCGATCTCCCGAAGTAAGAACACCGCGGCGGGGCTAGATCGGATCCCTATGTCCATCTTCAAAAAGGCCCCGCCGTTGTTGATCACGGCCTTACAGGTTTTGTTTAGCGGGAGCTTGCGACTTGGGATGATTCCTTCCAGGTGGAAAGTGGCTGAGGTAATCCTCATTGGAAAACCTGGGAAGCCTCATGAAGTCCCCGGGGGATATAGGCCCATTTCCTTGCTTCCCGCTATATCTAAAATCCTAGAAAGGATCATGCACCGAAGGCTCCTGGAGGAGCTGACGGTGGTTGACGCCCTCCCGGAGTTCCAATGGGGCTTCAGGGAGGGTCGTTCATGTGGAGACTGCTTGTGGAAGGTGTCTTCCGAAATGAAGAACGCCCTCCAGAAAAGGGAGTGTGGTATGTTAGTTAGTCTTGACATAGAAAAGGCCTTCGACTCGGTGTGGCACGACGGCCTGCGGAGTTCCCTCGCCACGTGTGGGGTTTCTCCGTGTCTAAGGCGCTGGCTGTCGGGGTTCCTCGAATCTCGCGGTCAGGTCGTGCGACACCAGGGGGTCTTTTCTAAAGTCGCAACAGTCCTTCGCGGGGTCCCTCAGGGTTCTGTGCTGAGTCCCACACTGTTTAATATCTTTATGGCCTCTGCACCTATGCCAGTCAATGCTCGTACTGGAATGGTGATCTATGCAGACGACATTATCCTCTGGGATCAGTCGATGAAACCAGAGTGTGCGTGTCGTAGGCTACAGGTTGCTGTGGATGAACTTGTAAACTGGTGTGGGAGTAGGGGTCTAAAGATGTGTGTGGACAAGTGCAGTGTCCTTAAAGTCTGTAAAAGGACGAGGGGTTACACTAATTTTATCCCTAGGTTATCGCTGGACGGGTCAGCGATCGCTGTAGTTGATCGGACGACTTACTTGGGCGTGGTCTTCAAGCAGTCAGGTAAGTTCGATGATCACATTGCACGTACTAAAATGCGTGCAATGCTGCGATTAGGCGCGTTGCGTGCTTTCCACTTGAGGAGAGGTGCCTGGTTCGTGTGTTCAACGCCATGGTGTTACCCGTGTTAACCTATGGCGTGCACGCTTGGCACTTCTGCGAGGACAGGGAGAAGTACGTTGACGCGCTTAAGAAAGTAAGAAGACGAGCCATCCGGCTAGCCTATGGCTTAGGATGGCGTGATGAGCTCTCCAACGCCCAGGAATTGTCCCTCAAAGGCCTCCCTGAGGTCCTAGAGAAGATAATGACTGGGTGGCAGGTAAGACGGTAAGTCCTAACCTGTGGTTGTGTAGAGAGGCGAGCGTGTGTGCTGGACCGAAAAGGCAGGAATGCCGAAGGTCTCCTTATGTTACCTCACTAACAGCCTCTCTAACTAATTATTTAAAATAAAAATTTTCCTTCCTCTTCTGGCACTCTCCTTGACGATGAAGCGGTAAGGATCGGAGTCTCTCTGCGACTCGGACTAAGGCAATGTGTCCCGCACACGTGCCGCTGTGGCTGCACTGTTGACCCTTTCGGTCTGCACCCTTTATTGTGCAAGAAGAGTGCCGGACGTTTCCCGAGGCACTCTGCTATGCTGACATCATACGGAGGGCCCTCGACTCGGCGGGATTTCCTTCGGTTCTCGAACCACCGGGTCTTGACCGCGGCGACGGGAAACGTCCTGACGGGATAACCCTTTTTCCCTTTGAAGGCGGAAAAGGCCTCGTATGGGATGCAACCTGCTGGGACACCTTTTCTGCTTCTCACTTAACTTCGTGTGCTCTGGAGGCTAAATCTGCAGCTAAGAAGGCTGAAGATTTAAAGCTTTTTAAATATTCTGCCCTCTCGGAGAATTTTTCCGTGGTGCCGATCGCGGCGGAGACGTCGGGTGCTCTCGGTCCAAAAACTGAAAAGTTCCTTCGCAAGCTCGGAGCCAAAATCTCAATGCGCACCCTGGGAGGCGGACTGGCTAATGCAAGGTTCTCGATTGCCATTATCCGGGGAAACAGTTTGGCAATCCGCCAGGCTACATATCTACAATAAACATAATATTGATAAATTCGATTGATTTGGAAGGATTAATTTAGTGCATTCAGATGACACGTGCTTTATAGATCTAGTAATATATACCCAAATCTCTACTTTTCTGGCATAGTTCAAGGAAAGTATAGTTTGTTCTATATCACTCCACATCGAAGATATACCGACGAGAAATACTACGAAACACCCAGCCACCAAAATGTGTTCCATATGCTTGGTTAGCCTAGTCTTGGGACGTGGAATGACTGTGTTCTTGCCAGCCAGAGCACAACACAGTTCATTAAAGTCGTCAGTTGATGAGTCCACTGCATTCACAGACAGGTCCACTAATGTAAAGAATCCGTTCCTCTCTGCCTTCTTATTAAATATCGTGATTTGAAAGACACGGTGGACTCCCAACCTCTTCTCTCCAAACTCGAGGTTAAGGACATCCTCATCCAAACATAGAGTAGACACCTCTTTAGAGATTCGACTGCTATTTTGAAGCAAGTCTATCATGTCCCCATCTTCAAAATCCACTGCAGAGAAAAACAGACTACACTCTCCCCCGATTCTCTTCACTTCACTCGTCAGCTTTTTTATTTCTTCAATAGACTGAAGTAGTAATCTTTCCGAGGTTTGTCCATATACACAAACACACACATTCTGTCCCCATGCGGCTGCTCTGAGTAGAGATTGGTCCACAGAATATTCTCCGCACACCACAATGTCAAAGTTGTAATTATTTGGACGTATATCCCTCCTTCCATTCAACTGTGTGTGAATAAAAGTAATTATACTTGCTTGAGAGGAAGACTATTTGTTGAGATTTGCTGGGAATTTATGATCTTTATCGCCTCCCCGCATTCAGGAGAATTGACAAGACAGACTACTCTCACACCCCCCTGAAACCTCATCACAATAATCCTCCCTTTAAAAATTCCACTTTCATTGATAATTTTACAATTTCCATCACCTCCTTCTTTAACTGATCACTCTTGGTAGCCCACTCGGCTGAGAGGACCTGGGCTTTCTTATTAGACTGACACACTCCAGCCTACAGTGAGAGAACTAGAGTACATTCATCAAATCAGTAAGTGTTGTTATTCTTTCAACATTCTCGCATTGTCTTTCTATTTGTTCGACTAGAAACTGTCTTTCCTTCTCGAGTGATTTCAATTCGTCATCCTTGGATTGTTCTCGAGAGTGCAAGTCGTTGAGTTGTTGTTTTAATAATCTTAACATGAATATTTATTAATACGATATTTTGCTGGTCAGTTCAGTCGAGTTCTTTTCCTTTTTTGAGCAAATCTCCGTCTTCTCCTTGTTTATTGACTCGAATTGCAGCTCTAAATCTTCGAGCCGGCCTCGTATGTCCCACGGTTTCCTTTCTGCCTTTTTGGTCGCTATGTCTGATTTAAAAATAGATTTACTTGCTCCCGTCTTTCGAAGTGTTGGATTAGTGCCTCTCGATGGCACAGTTGTTGATTTTTTAGTCTGAAATACAAATAAAATATATACTTCTATATGTCGACTTGTCCTCATAACAAAACTCAAAATACACGATTGCGTAATTTATTACAATTATTAAATAAAATTACAAACGTGCTAAATATATTAATCATTACATATTGCATAAGATTTTCCTTGAATAGAATTAAATATTTCCTTTCAAAGGTGTTGGAAAACTTTTTAGGATGCCCAGAAATAGGTGGTCTACTCTTTATGTGTGTGTCACTGTAAGTCCCTCCTGGTTTGTATGAGAGAAATGATGATAGGATTAAACTGCCAGGATCTCTGATTATCGCAATTTTTGAAGGAAAAGGATTCTCAAATTGTTTATACGGTCATTCAGGACCGTAAGAGAACAGATTCGCGTTTGGCCAGCAAACCAAAGAGGATGCTTGTCTTCTCCAATTATCACGTCTTTTAGAGAAGAAAGGTAGGGCAGGTACAATATAAGACTTTGGACAGGGGAACATATAAGTTCACATCCATTGCCTCTGCGATAGAGACTTGATGAAGTCAAACTGAAAATAACAAGGATCCATTGGCTTCTCATCAACACTCCAACACTCCCATCTGAGTGAAATACATCCTGATTCGTCTATAATGGAGACTCAACTAAATGCGACTAATTTAAAGTCCTTTCAGCCTCCTCACAATAATTGTGCTGACCCACCGAATACTTTTTTGGAGAATCGTATTCATTCTCTGTTTCGTTCCCACTCGGCTGTTTTGGAAAGCAATTCTCTCCTCCTTCTCAAAGTAGAGGCATTTGAAGCTGAAATTGAACGGATTGCTCGATCGAGTGGTACATTCGATGCAATGGAAAACGATTGTTGTCCTGCTCTTCTTATGTCTGTAGTTTGTTCATCCCCTCACCCAACCAGACTATCTTCTGATAGGTTATTGGATCGGATATTGGAAGGTAGTCCTCGATTAAGAGTTGCCGAGGCCCGGCGTGTGCTCAGTTGTTCCTTCCATTGAGGAGGTTGGTTGTGATGTTGAAGGTCGTGTGTTTCCCTCATGATGCATTGAAGGAGCAATATTCCATTATGTTTATGCCTCTGACACTCAATTAACAACTTTCTCAGATGTTGGTCCTCGCTTCCCCAAGGAAATTCCTGGTGATAGGCTAAAGAATAGGAAGAAAAAAGGTCTCAAGACGAGATCAAGAAAGTTACTCAACTCCATAATGTCTCCGCTGTGCTCGCGTCGAGCAGATGATAAATCTGGCAGTGATCAGGAAGAGTTCGAACAACGTCGACTTCGACTAAGAAGTAATAAACACAGAGATTATTTTGACGTGTCTCTTTCGGTTGTTCCTGCTTCCAATCGGGATGTTTCTGCCAATGTATTTAAAAATCGGTGTATATCTAGTCCAGGCGACGTCCGGTCTATTTAGTGGTCTCTTTTACAAAAATTTTGCTAATTTTTACAAAAATTTCGCTCTTCCGGCTGGTTTCAAAGGCAATTTGGGCACTGAATAAGGTTTGGTTTAATCAGAATCTGATAGCAAATAAATAAAAGTAGACTGTTTACTTGTGAATAGGAAACCCTCAGCTAAACTAGTTGTCGAACTGAAATAGTAGTGAGAGATGCTTTCTGTTGTGTTGATTGTGTCTCCTTTTTGTTGTATTAATTTAGCCATATTCATTAATTGTATTGACACATTTTTACACAATTATTTGATAAGTGAATTGTCTACCTGATCAATTAGTGTAATAATGGTGTATGTTTACTTTGTAAATTATCCCGTTAATATTTGTATTACAAATCACATGATTATTAATTTTATTGGATTGTAACAAATTAAAACTCGTCTATAATCCTTTAAACGCTATAAAATAATCGAAACTGATAAAATAAATTTAATCCAAGTTTAATTGTACAGACACTTGGTCCCCATTCTGCGATACTCTCATTCACATCTCCTGAAGGCCACAAAACCGAGAATTACAATCAATTCGCCGTCCATCATTCCTTTCTTCCTCTGACATTCAAGACTTCCGACCACAAACATCGAAATTCCTGAAAGAGTCGGTCTCCTTATCGCTCGAAGGAATATGGATGCAGCGAATCTTCTTGGCAAAGACAGAGGATCTCGCTTACAAACTTGTGCGGATGCTCCTGCATGTTTGTGAATCGAGCTTTCTTGGCAACTTATCAATCACTTTTATGTAATCTGATTATATTGTGTTATGTAATCTGACGGACAAATAAATTATCACGTGTACTATGGTCTGATCAATCAAAATCTTTGATGGAAAATAAAGAACGAAAAGAACATGAAGTACTCAGTTTATTTAAGTTTATATAGGCAAATAAATAGTTAAGCATTAAAATAATATTTAATTAATCTTATATCCATCAGTTTATATAAAATAAATTATTACATTCACGTTGCTCCTGTGTGTTATGAAAAGTAGCAAACTCGATGGTCCGTCTTTGGTACTTTATTTCAGATTTTGGAGTTTCGTTCGAAGATTCACTATCATCTGTTATTCACATTCGTGTTATTCAGCGAGGATCTCGTAAAACGATGACTTACGTTCAGGGACTTGATAAAAAATTAGACTATGAACAAATTGCGAAGCTCTTCAAAAAAGTCTCGATTTGTTCACACGTATAGAAACTAGCGACTGGTGCTGGTGTCACCAATCATGACAAATATGGCCTCGTCCTTCATTTTTTGGGCGACCACCGCGATCGCCTTAAGGCTTTGTTGGTAGAACATAAATATGCCACTGCCGATCAAATTCAAACACACGGATTCTGATCTTTTAATTTCTAATATCCTCGTTTCTTGTTTATTTTTTAATTTTGTTTATTTCTTTCTTAATTACTCTTTTCGACAGTCCGGGCTCTCTCTTGTACTGAAAGCTCAACTTTTAAGGATGCCACCCTTAAGTAACATTTTTTCCTTGTTTTATTATAACTATTTATCTGCTATATAGATTTACATTTCACGTGACAAACATATCTCCTAGACGACGTGTTATTAATTAGAGATGCTTAATATTTTAATTTTTTGATGTTGTGATAATTCATAGTTGTCAAGCTGAGTGGAGGGTCATGACACTCTTGCTTTCCTATAAATCAGACTCCCTGCTGAAGGGTAAAGTCAGTGTGTCATTCCTGGGAAGGAAAGTGACCATCGACACACGTCTGTATACAAAGTCAAAGTACGGAGGTTTTCAGAAGATCGTGGCTTTCTGACGGATCCTTTGGAAGGTTGCTTACATGATAGTTGTATATTCGTGGGTTTTTTATTTGTTTTATAAACACCTTTTTGTTTCAGCATTGTGGGTAATTAATGTGCTTAGTAGTGAGATAAATTCAATTGTAAATTTGAATTACTGAACAAAATGTTACATTAGTCAGTTATTATCATTGGAAACCAAAAAGTTTATTGACTGATGCCCCCTAGAGATTATTTGGACGTTGAAAATACGGGAATGGTGTAAATGATAATGACAACAAAGGCAGCCAATAGTCCCAAGATGATCCCCGTTATTATGTACCATTTGTAATTTCGCCATATTATATGTCGAAAGGTCTTCCAGGGTGACGTCAACCAGAAAAATGATGTCGAAGGGCGACTGTCGAATATTTATAGCTCTTTTATACTTTGGAGGTAACAAATGGGGGTTTTCGTTTGGGAGTTCTCTTCCAATGCCCGCAGGTCTTTCGAGGCTCTCAGTTTCCGTCAGCAGTTCCAATTCCATTTCAAGTTTTCCCTGTCAATGGTAGAACATGGATCGATTACAGCCAAAATTGGTTTTTCTTGTTCAAGGTTATAGGAAGGCCAAAATCCTTTTAGTCTTTTTTGTTCAAACAGCGAAACGAATAGGTTTTTTTGTTCAAGTTGGTCGAGATGGCAATGCTTGCTCTTCAATGTCGGTTTTGGCAGTGAATTGAGATTCAACTCCACCATTCCTGCAAGTTTTGCCAAAAACGTGTACCCAAAAAATCATCTGCGGAGAATTTGTCGTTGTCCCATATTTGAATAATTAGTTTTGGAATCACGCGTTCCTCAGTAAAGTCGAGACTCCATAAATGTTTCTAAATTTCTGAATAGGACAATTCACTTTTTTTTGAATTACAATATCACCTTCCGCTGGCATGTAGTCAAAATTGAAGACAAACCGCCAATTAAAGTTTCCTTCTCCGTCGAGAGATCTCCTCCATAACTCAAAGTACCTGTAATGCACGTCTGTTTTGAGAGGCACGTCCTGTCCAGATATCCACCCCTTGACGTATATGTCACTCATTTTTTCCCCAGTGAAGCTCGTGTCTTGAAGGATCACATCGGTCGTGTTCCAAATGATGACTCTCAAGACAAATCTAACCATGAAATGGGTTGTGTCACTTTTTGGGTTTCCTCGGAGTTATGTCAATCGGTGGTTGAATGACCCCACAATCAAGCGGGAAGATGTCTATCCATAACATTATTTTGCCCTTTATTTAATGCCCAAATCAAAACTTGTTCGATTCCAGGCTGCAGGGGACTGTAAAGTGGACGAGTCTCCACATGTTCTTTTACGAGGGGGAATTTGCGAAGAATGTGTAAAGCCAAACGTTGAATTGGTTCTCCGAAATATTCATGCAACTGCCCCTTTGTTTCTACGGAATAATTTCGTATTTGTCTGAAAACCATAATCTTCCAAGAAATAATTGTTTTTTCCGATTTTTAAGGCAGAATTGAACACTTCTGGCTTTGGAAGAAAGTTTTTGGCACAAAAATCTTGAAGGATTTCCATCGGAGTTAGAGAATCTCTCCACACGTTTGGCCCATCACTCAAAGTTAATTTTATCAACAAACATGCAGTATGTTATTGGGAGACCACAGGAGGCTCTAAATTTTGTAAAAAGTCTGTTTTCAAGGTCGATCGTTGTTTTCCCGATTGTGTCATCTTTTCCAATCACATCGTAGTCCTTCACTTTGATGATGAGATCCTTCTCAATAGGGATCTTGGCTTTCAGTTCAAACATCCTATCATAAGTAAGCATTTTATTGTTACTTTCCAAATACGGGGTTAAGAGTGTTAGGAATATATTCTTTTCTGTTGGATTCTTTGATGGAACCGAGTTGGACTTGAATGTAGGGATCGGACTGGCACGTTAAGTCAATTTAGCAATAACTAGTCCGGAGAGGTCTCGAGATTGTAGATCCATGGCCTTGACGATGTAGACTCTGACAATGCACTCCTTGAACGTAGAATATGGAAATTCCCACAAAGACAAAGTTTTGTTGAGGCTTGAAACAAAATCTCCATCTTTTAAAGGAATTATGTTGAAGAGTCCCTGAATATAGTCATGTAAATCTACTTTGAACTCCCCGACGTCTGTTGACTCTTCGTCTTCATTTGTTTTCCCACGAGTAAGTTGAAAAGAATCGCAAAAATCTCTGAATTTGTCGTAGTTTTCGGAATTTTCAAGTTGTTGATTGTAAATCTGCCAAACATGAAAAGACTGGCCAACAATAATGGTGTCGAATCCATGTTGGAGATACCCTTTGCATTTATCATATCTTGCCTCAGACGCGTAATATTTAGACCACCAGTCAATTTCCTGTGCTAACATTGCCTTTCCTTGAATGCAACGGGATTTTTTAATCGATTTTCTAATTACGAGGGTCTACAATACTAAGAAAGAGATTTACTTGTTTTTCGACTTGAGCCTTGTCAATTTTAAGGTCAAGGTTTGTATCAGACTGGTCATTATCTACCAATTATAACACGTGTTTGCATAATACTCAATCTTTTGGTTTTTACCGGCGGCAGAGCAAAAATTGGTTGATTGCTAGAATTACGGAAACGTAAAAGGTTTGAGATCGAGCAAGAGGCGACCACTGGTTTACGACCAAATTCACGGTGATCACGAACCCGGATATTCAGGGAAGGGCAATAAATCTCCTCTTTTGGGAGATACTAGTGAAATGAAAACACGTGCTTTACAATTTCTTGGCTCAAATATGGTTCGGTGAAATTTGGTTTTTTCTTGATGCTTTTGATTTTTTTTGAATGAACGATTTTGCCTCCAATTTCAAACTCGACGCAGGGACTATCCACCGCCATAAAATGATAGGGTTTCATGTTTCTAAGACCGCAGGCAATTATCTAAATATTCCATGTTTAAAACTTCGATTTGGAATGTCTGCATTTCGGGACGAATTCCTGCAGGGACGATATATCTTTTATCTTTCAGTGGTGGAAATGGCGGCATTTCACCGTAAAGCTAAAATTATCAACACTACAGACTTGTATAAGTTCAAAGGCTGCCAAAATTTGTCCAAGCTCTTGTTCTTTGTGAAAAATTGGACTCCAGGATAGCCGAGTATCCATTTCATTTTGTTTTTGATTTAATTTCAAATAAGGAGTAAAGAAACTGACGCCAACAAATTCATTTGAGCCCTTATAAATGTCATTGAAGGCACTTGCTTACCAGCTGATCAAAATCAAATATTTCCACCGCTATTTCTGGAGGGCAGCTCTTTATCGAGTCAATGTTCTCATAGATTCGGACGTCCTTGAATATTAGCGTCTGGTCCCAGATCGGCGAAAGAGTTTTTTTGATGACTTTTGTCTCCATGCTCTGGTTAAAGAAGATCACCAGGGCTGATGGGTCTGATCGAATGTTTTAAATAATATTCCAAACCCGAAAATCCGCTGGTATCCCGAGCAATAAGATCTTTTGCTTGGAAAATATATGCTCGTAGTTGGAATGTGTAGAACTCTAAAAATGCTAATTCTAACTTACTTTTCATTTCAAAATAAAAAATTGGGGCTTTTGTGAGCGTAGAATACTAAAATTTATTTAAAGGGTGGACTACGTGAACAGTCCCAAGCGAGAATAGGCACTCATCGTTGACGGGGACCACTTTTCGCAACCACTGCCTTCTTCTAACAGTGTCCGATTTTTTCTTTGTTAAATGAAAGTCGCTAGTAAATAAGGCTGCATATTGCCACGCGTCATCACTTTGTCTCTCCTTGCCAATAATTTTGATAGAATCACCTGTTCTGGAGAATCTGTCTTTTTCTTGTATTTTATGAGGAGTCTCCGCCTCTTTGTATGCTCAGAGCGCTCATGTGGAGTGTAGACCTTATTTCCCTCAAAATATTCCCACCCTACCAAATTAGCAACCCCCAACCTTCGTCGTCGACTTGTCTATCCGTGATAACTTCCCAACCCTCATTCGGATCCCATTCCTCCTCCAGATCTTGAAGTTCCTTTAAAATTTGAATTACTTTATTACCGACGAGTCTTGCCATATTTCTCCACTGATTTTTTCCTGGTATTGAAAGATCTCTTCTATCTCCCTACTGTCCCCAACGTCACAGCTAAATTTAAATGTACAAAAAACCTGGTTACTCGGTCAATAAACCAATTTCCCTCCCATCTCCAATTTTCTGGAATTTGAAATTTATCTCTCGCCAGATTGATTTTTCCAGTAATGTCGGAAAATTTAGGTCTGGAGATTGAAATATCTGTCCACTTGCCGATTCCCGGAATTCGGCTTTGGTTTTCGTACTGCAAATAAAGGCTGTAAAGTAACAGTATCCATATAGGCTGCAAGGGAAATGTCGTTTCCAATGTTCTCCTTCCACTTGTCGTTAAATTTCTCAAGACCTAGCCACATGTAAACCTCGATCTTGGCCAGTTGATGTTTATATTTTTTCCTGAGTGCAGGTCTCTGAAATGATGATTTAATCACGTGAACGTATAGGAAAATCTTTTTTTTCTTCCAACAAAATTCTCCAATCCTCAAATTATGCTCAGAGTAAAATATTTCGCAAGCGTTTATTCTAGCAAATGCAATTCTTTTTTGCTCAGAAATCATCCAAATGATAACATCAGGGATTGACAGTTGTGGCTAAGATCTTTATTTCGAATGTTTTACGTCGTTTATAAGCTTCTGTATTTCATAGGCATATTTTTCTAGTTCGTCGAGAACGATTTGAATCTGAGTTGCTGTCCGCATCAATTTCAATGCGCGAAGTGCAATACTTTTCAGACTATCTTTCCTCATTTCATAAAGTTTAATGTCAAGTAGAGTGTCTGTTCTTCCTCCAAGTGTCGGGATGTCCTCCCTTAAGAATGAAGGGGTTAATACAACTGGCACATGTCGATGAAATCGCGAATCCCTACAATTGCATCATTCGCTTGTTTCAAATATTCAATGTCGTTTCGATGGTTTTCCTGAATATGAACTATGAGTAAAGTCTATAATTTATTATTTCAAGGGCATACCAATTTTTTGAGAATATACTTGAGTTGATTACTTGCCTCAATTCGGTAAGTAATGTCCTCTAGATGACATTCAAGTCTCAATGCTGGCTTTCTGCTGCCGAATGGAATATAAAAATAATTGTTTTCGTCATAAAATGGAGAGAACTGTCCTGTGACTGACGTCGGATATATTTTTTCAGGGAAACTATTTCCATAATTTCCTAAATAAAAACTCTGATACAACCAATGCTAATTTCAAAGTGAACAAGTCCGTTATTCTCCTTAATAAGGTTTGCACTTTGAATCATGCCATATAAAATGTATTTATGCCTTTCCATATAACTCTGTGTTTAGTTATAAAAAAGAACAGAAATCATTTTTTGTTCTTCCTCAGGGATAGGAGTCACTTGGGTCATTTTTTGTTCATGTGGAACTGTTTGTAGCTCGAATAGAATTCTTCCGCGATATGAACAGCCTTCCCCCTTTCCTTTATTAAGACATTCCAATTTGTTGTTCATTAGTTTGAATTCTCGATGTGAACCATAAATATTGACATATGCAGGACCAAACGTGGGCATAAAACCTGTCCAGACTATTCACAACTTTATGAACCATTTTCTCCAGAAGCTGAAATTGTAGATAGTGCGAGAGGACATACTCCGATTATATCATCTTCGGTAATCCGATCCCTGAAGATTAGTTACCAAGTTTTTACAACCAATCCATAATTGTGACTTTCAAGTTTTCGCACAAAGAAGGAAACTAATTGTGACTTGAAATTTACCATAAAGCTAATGTTTAGTCTTTCCATAAAATCCGGACGAGCAGTCCCGGTATGGACACTTGATTTAACCTTAAAATGATCAAAATTATATTTACATTTTTCCCCGCAAAAGAAAAAATCACGTAGGGGTCGACGTAGTTCTCGGCATCTTTTGTTACTCCGAATAACTTTCTCATTGTGGAATAAGACTGGGAATCCACTAAATATAATTAGAATCAATTTATAGCACTCTGACATAAATCCTCAGCCAAATATAATTTGAGAGCCAAATTATGCTGACGTAGATTTACGCCCGCAGGCTTTAATAGATTCCTATAATTTTGACAGTTAAAAATAGACGATTCAATGTCATCGTCGGAACAATTCACAAAGACTGGAGGCTCGTCTCCAATGCCCACAATCGCTACACAAGTCTTTAAGAACCCCTTTGGACTATCGTCGTTTGGTACGTGAAGAAATAGCCACTTGTTGACGAATGCGTGGGCTTCTTCTTTGTAGATTATTCCAATGTCACACTTTTAGCTTAGTTTTAATAAAAAGTGCCTTAAAGCCACCAATAAATGCATCTGATCTGAGTTTTTTCGAGTCAAAAACCTGCAAGGATTAATCTAATAAGAATTAAACTTGAAATTCTAATATTTCTTCCATCAAATCTTTTTGTGAAATGTACAAATTAAAATAAAAAATTTGGTTCCATTCTGGATTTTGACTCCCCTTTTTTGCACTGGTCTGTCTCCTTTTGCGGCCAAAGAGTATTCTGCATATTGGCCTTATGTTTCCTCCCTGGAGGTTGCGGGCCCCAACAACTTTGACCCTCACCTAAATCCTGTAAAATAATATCCAAAATACCTGAAAAGTTTCTTTTTTGGACGATAAATTGTTCAGAAAATTAGCTTTTCGAATTGAGGATTCTTTAAATTGTTCAGACTTTTCCGTTCCGGTGTCCAAAATATGGTCGTAGAGAGCTTAGGAGTATATTTTTCAAAAATACGATAAAAGGATGCTTTTCTTTCAGCTTCATTCGAACCAATGCCTTGTTTTTCGTATTTTACACTAAACTCCACAAAAACGGACTATGGTGAATATTCAAGCTACTAAACCGCGGACTTGGCCTTGTCATGTTCGAGTAAAAGGTGATATTCTGCCGACCCCGTCTTAACGACCTCCTCCAACATGGTTTGAACAGTACCAATATGCCTACAGATTATTATACGTACTACTTGTTTTTGCCTATTCTCTGCCATTCAACAACTGTGATCGAGATTTCATCGCTTTCTCTAAGTTCTTCAGCAGCAAAATATAATTTCTATTTTACAGTCATCGACTTAACCTCAGTCCATCTTGGTTTTGTCTCTCCTTTGATTACCTGAGTCTGTTTTTTGCGTCCTAAAAATGATATAAACAAGTAAATTGACTAATTGGAGTAAAATTTGTTTAACCTTTGAATTTTATTTTGAGGTAAATGTCGAGAATGTCGCCAAAGGCTGACGTATCTCCACATTGTAGGTTGCTTATTTCGAGTGACATTATGCACACGAGTGCTTAAAAAAGTGTCACATATGTTTAAATATTTTTCTGAGCGTCACTTCGCTAATCGAATTTTCCTTTTCTTAAACAAGCTGATGTTTAAATAACAATTTACTAAATTAATTTTTAATACGATTTTATGACTGCAGAACATCTGGAGTTACTTTGTCTGTTTCCTTGAGAAATTATCCCTTCCTGATATATAATCAATAATGTCTAAGGATTTTATAGAAAAAGTTAATTAGTATTGCCTAAATAGAATTTTCAAAATATAATAACAGTCACCTAGCGAAAGGCGATCACTGAGTTTGATGAAATTTAGTGGTTCTGAATAAGAACAGATTTTTAATGATTGATTCATATTTTTCTGAATGACTCAATTAAAGCTCTCTTTTAGCATTCAAATAAAAAAAATTCTATTGATTAATTAATTAAATTTGGTCTCTTAAATATTTAATCTCAGTACAAATAGGAATCATCAATCTACTAAAATTCCCTTAAGTTTAAGTTCCGACATTTGTTGTAGAATAGTATAATTTGTCATAAATCCCACGAAAACGTTCTATTTAAAGCAAAAAAATAATCGAAATCAAATTTCTCCTAAAAAACTTTAATAATTGTAAATACCTTAGATGAGGTCGAGCATTTGACCCTAGACCTACAATACTGAAGGTTTTCTCATAAACTGATTTAATTTAAAAATATAAACCCTTTTATAGAATTCAACTAGTAAATCAATTAAAAGAGCATACAGACTCAGTTTGATTATTAATATAGCGGGTTTAAAATAACTTTTATTGCTTTTAACGATAAGAACAAGTTATTTGGTTTTTAAAAGTTGGTATATTTAAAGCCTTGCGGCGACATGTCACCAACGACCCATCTTGATATTCTGTTTGAAGACAGTGTCAAAGTCAAATCCTGTTTTTTATTGCTTGCTCTCGTGTTCGTTGGGAGAGTTGCCTGAGATGAATATGCGATTTTGCTACTGACGGGCATCGCCACCCCTTCACTGGTGTCTTCATCTAGAGATTTTGGATCAATTCCATATTTTAAAAATAATTTTTGTCTGATAGAATTTCCATTTTCACCGTGGTTGAAAGAATCGGAATTTGTGGAGTATGTTAGCACGTTTCCCTGTTTCACAGAATCTACGTAACCAGATTCTCCACCTTGCGAGGACATGGAGTGAGTTTTATGTCTGAATTGATTCAAACGGTCAGATTTGATCTCCTGAGGAAGTGAGGATTGTTTTCGCAATTGTCTTGTTTTTAGTACTTGCTTAAGTTCCCTGATTAGCGTGTAATTTTTTTTCGGAGTTGATATAACACGTTCTGGGAATTTTGAAATAAACTCTTCAGGAGGGGAAATGTCATTTTTGGGAATTATACGCGTCTGGGCGTTCAAAGAAGAGGGCAAAACAATTGTCTTTATTGTCTCGTAAGAGAAGGTATCCGGAGGAGGGTAGTCCTTCATTAGACTTTCCAATTTTCTAGTTGTGGTTTTTGGCCTAAAATACACCATAGTTGTCACTTTGAAATAATTCTTGATGTTGTCAATGTGGACAGAGTTCTTTCGTAGTGGTTTGTTAAGTACTCAGACTCAGCCACATCAGAGCCTTCGACGTAGGCAATTTTATAAGTTTGAACAACTCCACGTTGGCGAATAATGCTTTGGACCTTGGTTTTGTGCATACATCGTACGTCGACCCCGTCAATCTTACTAATGGACGACAAATATGAGTAACCTCCAGTAGAAAGTCATTTTTCCTGAAACCAGCCTTTATTTCTTCAGACCCTTTCTCCACTAACTCGACAAAAGTGAACGACGGAATCGAACAGAACCCCGAATCAAGGTCTTCTGGTTTCCTTTTCTCTATCAAGCTTCAAAGACACGTGTCAAACTTGTAGTTCCTCTAATAACTATTCCACATTTTCTGAATCGCCTGCAAAACCATAGCGTTTTGGTGACGTATGATTTAGCAGTCGGTTCCATTGACTGGAGGTCGATCGAGTCAGAGCAGTCCAGTCTCAGTCCTTTAGGTTTATGGCACGACAAGATAACTTGACACAGAACTGAGTGAGTATTTTGATAGAATTGATTTTTTTGAAAAAAGTGAATTTAATGAACCCATGAAAGACTTTGGACTTAATTTCATACTCTTCGTGCTTTCCCAAGCAGAAATCATCGTACAGTTAGACTTTAGTTGACTCAGTTTTGGAGGCCGGTCAGACCTGACTTTAGGGTTCGTAGTCACTAATATTCAGAGTTGCTGAAATACTGTTTTTTCCCGGAAAAAGTGACAAAATTGACTTTTTGTCACTATTTAGAGCGAGGTCGTACGGGGACATCATCGCCAAGTTTAACAGTCCCGGATTGGCCCCCTTTCGAAGCAAAAACTCTACAGCCGTGGCCTGAGGGTGATAGTGGGAAATACGTTATTCATTTTGACACAAATATGAAGACAAGTGTTGCCCTCTGCGTCCTCCGCGTTGATGTCAGCCCCGTAATTCAACAGCAACTCGAATGCCTCAAGGGAACAAAACGTGCAAGCCTGCGCTGTGAGTAAGCAGACCATAAACGTAATGTAACTCTGTTTTGCCAGTACTGTCCACACAATTGACAGGAGACCCGTTTTCGAGCAGGAATTGAATCAGCTTTGGATTTGATATGTTTTTGACAGCATAGTAGAGAGGAGTGAGGTTGAAGCAGTCCCTGATGAGGGTCGAGCCCCCCAGGTGTACGAGTGTCTAGGATGAGTGCGTTACTATACCTTGATGACATGGAAATTGTTGCATTGGGCCGCCTTGTGGAGAGGAGCGAAGGACTCGGCATTTCTATAAGACAAGCATCCACCATATTTGTGCATTTCGGAGATTATAGAACTCGTCGCCCCGATTTGCGAGGCCAAGGTCAATGGTGTCTCTACCAATTACAATACACGACAAACCTCCGGACTCTTTGTCGATCACGTTGATGTTGTACCTCAACGAAATGATTTTCCTGACCATTTCCAAGTTGTTGTCTTTAATGTGACTCAATAACTTTGACAGGTTTTTCTAAAAGTGAAATGGCAATCAAACTTTTCCGAGTTTTCTTTTTATATTCATTTTTTTGAACTAAGATTAGTCCTGTAGGCAAACCGTGATCGTGTCAATCGGAAATTCGACTTGGTAGTCGTTTAAATGCTTGGACTCCTCCAGGAACGCCCCCTCCCGGTAGGGTCTGGAGTGGAGATGGAGCTCATAGTTGTACGGATCCTTCAAAGTCTGCTAAGGTCAAACTCCGAGTTTACTGACGTGGCCTATTTCATTGATTATTTGAGTTTTGACATCCCAAATGGAGGCGGATGGGCAGACTTCTATTACTTTCTAAATTCGACCAAAGTGAATACTTCGGAACTAGTTTTTGGCACAACCACTCGAAGTAAAATTGTTTTTTGAGTCGGTTCAGAAATAGTTATGGACATTCGAGGACAAACCTATTTTTTAAATATTTCGAATTTTAGCGAACTTATTGTGTCAAGAACGAACCGCAAAAACGCAATTTCTGGTTTCATTAGAATTTGTTTAATAATGACTTTAGCATTAAAAAAGAATTCTTTCTCCGAGTATGCGCCATAGACCAGATTCCACATTTTTATTAACAACTGTATTTTGTAATTTAAGGTCCTAGAAATAATATTTTACATTTCTTTTTCAGACATTTGATACAAATTTTTGATTATAATAAAATTTTCAACTTTTGGCGTGTTTGTTATCCACGTTATAGATGACCAACGACTCGGCGAATATAACCAAACTAGAGAATATCCCTGCTTTTGTGGAAAATGTGCACTTTGATGGAATATCGCGCACATCACGACATTTCCTAATAAACTACATTCGTGATTTATTCAAATGTTCGAACTTGAAGGACGTTGGTGACCCCACTAGATCTAATCAAGGCAGATGATCACCAAGGCCCATGAAACTAAGCTCAAATTGGACTCTCTGGGAATATTCAGCAAGACTGACGTAGTGGTGGGTACGACCAACACTGAGGAACCTTCACTTTACGACATAACCTTTGATGTGAAGGAGAAAGGCCGACTGACGGGAAGTTGTGACGTGTCTACTGGCAAATCCGACTCTTTTCTGGTTTGTTATTGCACTGAGTGTGCAGAGCTGGAGTCTGAATATGCCCAACACGCTCGGAAGGTGCGAGGAATTGTCGTCTTCCTATGTTGTGGGACTGAGGGAGAAAGCTTCTCTTTGAAGGCCGAGAAACCATTCGGCTTTGATCTTAGTAAAAGGTGGTCATTTTTGGTAGAAATATTAAGAATATCTATTGAGTTATTCCGTCAAAGTCAGGAACATGATTGGAACACATCCAGACTTACGGGAACGGGGATCTTGGCTGAGTATTTGGTTAGGGGGTCCCTTAACTGCAGACAAACTCCCGATTTGGTACTCACAGCCTTCGTTGGGAGGGAGTGTGGAGACATTTGGGTGGACTGGGTGGGAAAGACGTATCCTTCGACGTGAGGGGACAATTCGGACACAGTCTCAAGTCCTCCATCAAAGTAATATTCTTTTTATTTTCCAGCACGTGTTCTCTACGTCCACTTGTGCGGATCTCCTCGTCCCCACACCCGGATTCGCTTTCAAGTTAACCCAGGTCTCCACATCGATATATTTCCAATATTAATAATTGTAATATATTTAGGAATTGGCTGGACTGGGAGGGGATACTTGTTTTGTGAGCAATGAAGTTTCGTTGCTTGCGTGTGTCGAACCGATAGAAAAATACGTATATTAATAAGATGATTGTGTAGCTTATCGAGTTGAAATTGGGCGGCGGAATTGTTTTGCCTGGTTCGGGGGAGTCCAACCTCTGCGACCGGTATTTCCACGGAGGGCCGTTGAGGCTGCGGGGGTTTCAACTGAACGGGCTGGGTCCGTCCTCCGATGGTTAATTGGTGATGTAATGGATGTAGACGCAATGCTCGGCGGGAATGTCTTTTGGACTGCCAACGCTCATTTGTATTTCCCATTCCCCTTTCTGTCGTCCTCACATCCTCTCAACCGATTATTTACTCTCCAAACGTTTGTCAATAGTGGGGCCTTGTCTTGTGCATTTTCTGGCGTGTCTGAGTTGTTGGGGGATTACAGGTTGGCTGTGGGGGTGGGGATGGTCACTTCACTGGCCAATGTGTGTCGTGTCGAATGCAATTTTGTGGTGCCGGTTGTGTCGGCTGCTCATGACAGGTCGTCTGTCTTATTATTTTTAGGACTTGTCGGGGATTTCAGTTCGCTCTTGGAGTTAATTTTTAACACATTTATTAGTAATGTTACATGTGATATTCTCCCAGTTATTATCCGCCATTTTCTAGTTCGAATTATTATCCTCTGAGTTAATTTTAAAACACTTTTATAAGTTGAGAATTACGATAATTTCAAAAATATCATAAAAATCAATTTTATACAAATAAAAATCTAATCAATCACAAAAATGATTAGAGCAATACAAAAGTTGATTGTGCTAGGTTAAGATCCATAAAGCTGAGAATATCTATAATGACATTCCTGAATGTACCACAGTAATTTATATCTGCCTTTTCTCCAATCATGATGTGTAAGTTACGTTAATCTACATTTCTGATGTGTCCATCGAGTCAATCTTCAACTTTGCTACTTCTATTTCGAATGATCATATTTGTTCGAATACACCTACTTCTCAAAAGTCCGGTTTATTTTTATACATTTTGGATTGTCGACGTATGTGCATTTAACTATAAAAATGAACTTTATGAGAGACGTAAGTTTTGTACGTCAAGACAAGTGAGATGACATTGTTGAATGGTAAAATGACGTAATAAATACACTAAATGTACAGACATATCAGTCATGGCCCATTAATATTTATTAAAATAAACTAAAATCCGATATTTCGACAGGAAAACAAAAAGCTGATTTTATCACATTTGAGTAAAATCGACTTTTCGAATGTACTTTGGATGGAACTATATCGAATGTCTCAATAGATTGGTCAATTAATATTAAACCAAATATTGGTTTCCAATGATCAATCAATTTGTGTTTGCTGCCTTACACTACTCAGGTAACAATTTATTGGGATATTATAACACTCAGTCAGACCTCCCCAACTCAAAAAGCAGGGAAACCACCCATCCTTCCAAACACAGGATTTTGGATAAAATCAGTTTGAATTCAGGACTTGGCGAGGCAAGTCTGAGGAAGGCAGTCAACACCAAATTTAGTTGGCGGTCCGTCAGGTCGTGGTTGGAGTTGGTGGCCAAGAATTTCCACATCAGTCTCAGTTTGTCAATTTCTGGAGAAATTAGAGGGAATGAAGGTACGTGTTGAAAGGAAGCACATTATTGATAATGCTTCTGCGTTTTGATTTATTTTTTACCGCTTGCGTATTTATTGCTGAAATTTAATTAATCAATAATATTGAAATTTATTATTAATTAAATAAATAATATTTCCGATCAACAAATCGACAATGTATGAAATAATTAATTGTAATTTTAGACAACTTATATAAGATGGAGTAAAAAGTTAGTTAGTTCTTTATATTAATTAATTATAAATTAGTTTTAAGAAACATTAAATTAATTTGTTTAGCGCGGTAAAATATATTTTTGGTGGGCAGTTGTTATATATTATAGAAAATGACGGAAGACACATTCAACATACTAGTGGCCACAGATATCCACCTGGGGTATGCAGAGAAGGACCCCATCCGAGGAGACGACAGTTTTATAACATTTGAAGAAATCCTACAACAAGCTGTCTCCAACTCAGTGGACTTGATCTTACTGGGCGGAGATTTATTTCACGACAACAGACCCTCCTGCAACACTCTCCACAGAACAGCCAATCTCATTCGAAAATACTGCTTTGGCTGTGGAGACTGCCGATTCCAAATCCTGAGTGACCAGGCCACCAACTTTGGCCGTTCGGACTTCAAATGGGCCAACCACGGAGATCCCCACCTCAACATCGCCTTCCCTATATTCTCCATCCACGGTGTGCTCACTCACTGACTGAATTAGGCAATCACGATGACCCGACAGGCCAGAAGAATCTGTCTTGTCTGGACATTCTCCATTCCGTGGGGTTGCTCAACTATTTCGGTTTTTCCGAGGAGTTGGGAGAAGTGGTGGTGAATCCTCTCCTCCTCTCGAAGGGGGGGACAAGACTGAGCATATATGGACTGGGGTCGGTCAGGGACGAGCGGCTGAGACGGTCTGTTCTATTTGGACTATAAATAGCATTTTTGAGCATCGGAAAGTAAAGTTATTACGTCCTGCTGAACACTGGGAGGAGTGGTTCAACATATTCGTCATCCACCAAAACCGTGTGCCCCACGGACCAAAGAACTACATCCCCGAGGAGTACTTGGCTCACTTCATTGACCTGGTCATATGGGGACACGAACACGAGAGTCTGATTGACCCAGTCCTCAACCCCATCACTCAATTCCACGTCTCCCAACCAGGCTCTTCCGTGGCCACTGCCCTCAGTGAAGGGGAGTCCAAGCCTAAACATGTCGGCCTCCTCCAAGTAAACATGTCTTCTCTTCGTTGTAGGTCACAGGGCGGCAATTCAAAATGAATAAAATTGAATTAAAGACAGTCCGCCCATTCATTTTTGAATCGATTTGTATTGATTCCATTTTTGATAGTTTTTGCGACTCTTCCAAGATTGAGAGTCATGTGAAGGCAGAGATTGATAGTATCCTCACGAGGGTCCACTCTGGTTGTTATTCTGGGGGCACTCGGATGTCCTTCCATTGGTTAGAGTTAGAGTCGATCTCACTGGGGGATTCGAGTCATTCTCCACTTTTAAGCTGGCACAACAGTTTTTTGACCGGGTCGCAAATCCCCGTGACATTGTGACTTTCTTCCGCTCAAACAAAAAGAACTCTAAAAATGACAGTTCAAACTTAAAAAAACAGGAAACTGTTAATAAATCAGCCAACATTGTCGACATGGTGAGACAGAGGTTCTCGGCCACAGTATTGTGACTATTGGACACGTAGGCTGTGAACCCTGACTCGTCGGGGCAAAGACTGAATTTGTTGACTGAGAAGGGATTGACTGACGCTGTCGAGTCGTTTGTAGTGAAGGATGACAAGGATGCCCTCGTCAATTTGGTCGGCAAACAAATAAAGTTCATAAATGTATTGAATTGACTGATTTTAAGGAAAATGTGCAAAAAGTGAAATTAGAAGAGGCATTCGACGAAACCAACGTGGATATGCATATTGTCCGTTGTAGGGCTATGCTTAAGGCAGAGCAGTTGGGGGATCCGTTGGTAAGATTGACCTTTTATTTGAGGGGACCACCAACGTCAAGGAAAACGGTGGTAGGGTTACTAAGAAATCCGCAAAACCAACTTCTCGAAAAAGAAAAGTTCAGATTTGATTTTTCTATTTCCAAATTGTTTTTTTTGTTTTGTATTCAAATAACTTTTTATCCAAATGATTGCGTATTAGCTATTCCATATTTTGTTTGTGTTGATATAAGTGTAGCAGTGGGATGCGCCAAAAATGATGCTTCTTTATTTTTGTATCTGGTACTCCTTGCTTATCTATATTTTATAAGATAAAAATAGTATTAATACATTTAGCCATCAGAAGCCAGACCATTGCAAGATTTACTAAACTTTTTCCCCTCCAACTTGTTTTTGAAAAAAAATTTTTCATCGAGATTTCACTCCAGTTGGATAAATCTACCGATGTTGATAATTGCAGTCGACTAATTGGGTTTTGCTAATCTATAATGCAACGTTTACAACAAAAATTGTTAGTGAGATCAAACGTGCAAAAATAGTGCAACTGGGTATGACATGATTCCACTCACAACATACAAGAATTGATTGTAAAAATCATTTTTTATCAAATTTGATATTTTCAATTCAAGCTTGTCGTTAGGTCGGAGAAAAACTGTTATATCCATGATCTCAATACTTGAAAAAGTAAAGACCAATCACCGATTAGCTCTATCTGCACATTGTCCCGAATAATGAACAAAATGTTTACAGTAAATTGTCTAGTCACACAGAGAATACAACATTGTTTTTTGAACTCCACTGTGAGTTCCCATGAATGGCTCAAATAATACATTAACTCCTATTTGTCTGAATATCACGAAGGCGTTTGACAATGAATGGCATCTATAACTTTTAGCGAGAGTCAAAAGACCTGAAATGTTTTAATTGAATCAGAAATTTCTTTAAATATAAAAAAAACTTTACATCTGTGTTGGAAACAATGTATCGAAGCCTCTGGCATCAAAGAAGGATTCCACGGGAATCTCTGTTCAGTTCTATGCTATTCAACATTTACATGGCTAATATTCTGAAACCAGCGAAATATGACTGTTGTTTAGTTATTTACGAAAATGATATTTTAACAAAGAATAGATTATGAGATCATGCAATACATAGCGCAGATTGATCAAACTACTTGATGAATAAAATGTGTCCTCAGTAAAGGTCTTTCTCTAGCATCAGACAAATGCACAGTTACTCATATAGCTAGAAAGAGAAATAATAGACACGATAAAAGTTGACTATCTGATTTCAAACAAAATCTGGGAGTTGTATTACTTTGGAGTTGTATTTCAAAATAATGGAAAACTACTTAAAGGATGTAAATTAGAAAGCAGAGGGCGACCAAAATACCGACAAGTCTAATTCATTTCAACATGGATGCGAAAACTTTCATTTTTGTCTACAAGTCTGTGGTGGAGTCAATATTATTACGAAGATTATTATATGCATGCAGAATTTTAATACTTTGTGATAAAAATCAAACCATCATCAACTTACAAATATCTATCTTGCAAATATCTATCTTGCATCAGACAGAATAAGCCTCCGGACTGTTTAAGGCTGCTGCCTCTGGCTAGCCAGTGATTAGAGTTTATAAAATTAACAAAATCTTCTGTACCATTTTTTTATTAGATGTAATAGACATTTAAAAAAATCTGGCCCAGTAAATACTTTTTCTGAACATCTACCACTAGTTTTTGTTAAGTAGAACTGATTCTTCAAGTAAATATTTGTGCTTCAGGTACTCTCCGATAGTGACCAGATGAATTTTTCCATCATTTTAGCCTAAAGAATTGAGAAGCTTCTTTTGTAGACACCACATCAATGTTTAAGTCCATAAAAAATCAAAGAAGCATAAGTTCACTTGGAAGAAGAATTTAACTCAATCCACTTTCAAAAGAGGTATGAAATCGAAAGTGTATCTTGTATTCTATAAATTTTGACTGGATTTTATCGTCCATCATTTCATATTCGAATTGCTCAATATCGACTAATCCAATGAAATAGTTGTACAGTGAGAGAGCGTGTTCATAAATTGCTTTGAACAAGTTCACTCCATTTAGTTTTGTATTTGCTATTTTTTAAATTCGCGTGTCTACTTCTCCAATAATTATTTTCAGCATGTCTGGTTTTTGGACTTTTTGAATTAAACTTTAAGTGCTCACAAATACTTATATCCATCGATTTCGTCAACTTTTTCTTCCGTTGATAGCAATGCGGCATTCGTGGCCGACTTTTCCAGATTTTTTCCAGCTCAGGTGCACAAAAATATTTTTTCTTCAAGATAGAAATTTATTTTTTGATCCAAAAGAATCAATATGTAATCACTGTAACAAAGCTAAAAAATCCGTTGACCATTAAGCAATACGATGTAACAGAATGTTAATAAAACAAAATAATTAATAGTTATTTAGCTTCCGTTTTCGCTATTTGTAGTTTTTTGTGGCATCAACCTCACCCTCGTAGGACCCACGTTCAGTGCAAGGATGGGCAGATCCATGTTAACGCGCAGTTCAGGGGTTACCTCCTCAACAGGCATCGATAACCCGTGCCTTGTCTTGGCTTGCATGCTCTTTAAGATCTTCTGCAACACCAGTGTCTGGATATATTTCTTCACCATGTCCTTCATTGTTCTAGGTTGTTGTTGAAGAATTTTGGCACTATTGCGTCCCAAGTCATGACGACAGGGACGATTTTTACTTTTGTCCGCTGGATCGCTCTTATATCATTCGCCAGCAAATCGTGGAACTTCCCAACTTCTACCTGCTTGAGACAATTTGTGAAGTGATCCTCACCTCGATAAGTGTAATTGTGTTGCTCGATTTGTCATGAAAAAATATGTCGGGCTTGTTATTCGGGATAGCATTATCAGTCGGAAATCTTATATCAACTTGGATCACAAAATGGCGAGTACTGATGTCAAAAAGGAAGTGGAAATCGAGTGGTATTTTGTGAGAATTCTAATAAAAGAAGAATAGCTAGTTAATTGAGTTATATTGTTATCATAGTCATTGTTAACAATCATCAAATACTTTTTTGAATGATTAAATTATTTTGGAAATTAGGAATTTTGTCATATCGTTGTCTTAACCCGAACGACGGGTTGTCTGATTATTCCGCGCATCGAGATTATTACGTTAATATTACGTTATATAATTATTACGTTAATTTGTAGCAATTATGTCAAAATTGAACTAAAATAACAAACATTACGAAGAAAATAGTGTCGAAGGAATTATGGACTGGGCTTCGTTTTCATCTAAAAAACAAAAGGAGGCTAAGAATAGGAAATTGAGGGTGGTCACATTGGAAGAGTTGTCGACTCATTGTACTCACCAAGACGTATGGATTTCCTTAAGAGGTTTATTTTCCAACAAAAGTCCCTGAAGGACATGTCTTCGACATAACTGATTATTTAGCGTTTCATCCGGGAGGAGTTGATGAAATTATGAGTGCGGCTGGTGGGGATGCTTCCAAACTGTTTGATGAGGTTCTGTGAGAGTAAAGTAACTGTTTAAGAACCATCCCTGGGTTGATGCTCTCACAATTTTAAAAAATTATAAAATTGGAAATCTCAAATGAGTAACTTAACTACTAACATACTAATATGTGACATGGTTTGCGCGATACCTATGGGCCGCGCGATACCTGACGTGACCTTGAAATGTGCAATTATGACATTGATGGGATTAAATTATAAATCTTTTAATTAGACCGCGACTCATTCTTATCATTTAATAATTTACTAAATTAGCTAAAGACTCTCTCATTTTGACAAAAAATTATATTTGTAAGAATTTAATTATCAGAAATTAATTTTTTTGGTGGAAAACCTAAATTTCTTAAGTTATTTCTAGCGTGCAAGTATGTTTTGCAGCAATGTCCTCGTACAAAGGTTATGTAAAGAATAGTTTGGAATATCAAATTTTAAAAGATGTTTTACAGGATAAATTTCCTGAACATCTTACAAAGCAAAAAAAATATAGACTAGTTAAGAAAATTGAAAATTTTACTGTAATTAATGAAAGGTATCATACAAATTGTAAATGTATAGATTGTATCTTAAATGTGCGAATTCAGATCACAAGCTAGTGATTTGTCTGGACAATGAACCCGAAATGGAGATCGTTGCTAAAAGTTTGCATGACTTCTTGCATGGAGGAGTTAACAAAATTGAATATGAATGTCGACAACGATATTTCACAGTTAAAAATGAGATTATTCGAAAAGTCATTCGAAACTGTGAAATTTGTAAATTTGCGTGACCCTTAAAAGTTTTAACTTTTTAAATCCTAGATTGGAGATATAAATAACCATGTCTTTGCATCTTGCCCAAATGAAAGATTTCAGATATATCTTATAGATCTGAAAAGTTTTTCTACTATAAATAAAAATTTTAAATGGATTTTAACGGTCATTGACGTATATAGCAGGTTAGTTTTTTCAACAATTTTCATAGATTTGCATTTGCGAGGTCGCTCTACACTAAGTCCTCAAATGAAGTTTGTGA
The DNA here is from genome assembly GCF_006345805.1 of Octopus sinensis. Lineage (NCBI taxonomy): Eukaryota > Metazoa > Mollusca > Cephalopoda > Octopoda > Octopodidae > Octopus > Octopus sinensis. The sequence continues at coordinate 68,947 of NW_021832606.1, read as the reverse complement.
AAACCTTATTTTTCTTAAATGGTCCGTGTCAATTTCTTCAGTCCGATAATGGGACTGAATTCAAGAATCGTGAAATGACCAATCTATGTGAGGAATTCAATATCAAACGAATTCACGGAAGGCCAAACAATCCCCGCTCACAAGGATTGTCGAACGCTTCAACCAGTCAATTACAAGAAAAATGGCAAAAATGATCGACAATGATAATAAAAAGTGGCTGGAAAAATTAGAAAATGCAGTGTACAGTTATAACATTTCTGTCCACTCATCTTCTAATGAGAGCCCTTTTGAAAGATACCGGGGAATAAGTGGAATAAATACAATATTTTATGTTGTAATTATAAAATTATTCCTTAGATAATTCAAGTAATGATTTGTTGAGTCCTGATCAAGTCGATGATGCAAACAATTGTCCGAGTCCAATTGAAAATTCATGTAATTTGAATTTCTATATGTAGATGATTGTAATTATTCGTTTACAAGTCCGAAAAGATTGCGACTGAATAAGTTTGAATCTCCATATTATCCATCTGCAGAAATTATCAGTATTTTATCAAACAATCGCGTTGAGGTAGTATAAACATTCAAATTTAATAGATAAAAAATTCGATGAGCGAAATTCGGTTGTGCCAATGTCCAGACTTAAAAAATAATTAACAAGTTATTATTCTTTGAAGTTTAATATTAATTACAATATTGACATTAAGTTAAGCTGCAAGGTCACGTCAGGTATCGCGCGGCCCATAGGTATCACGCAAACCATGTCACATAATATGTAATAATTAGGGCAATTTAAGTTAAAAAAGTTAAAATATATGAAAATGTGTATTTTGGCTTAAAAGTAAAAATAAAGTATTTTTTAAATGAAATAGTTACTTATTAAAGAAAAAAATAAAGTTAAAAAAGTTAAAAAAATTTTTTTATAAAGTTAAAAATTTTAACTTTATTTAAAATAGCGCGTGGGTGTTTAGTATGCCAAGAACTGCAAAAACAATGTATTTTAAGGCAAAAAAAATTGTTATTGAATATCCGCTGGAGTTTTTATTACGAGAGAATGGCGAGTTGCAATGTCAACTTTGCTTATGCACAGTCAGGTGTGAGAAAAAGCATTTTGTGAATTCTCACCGAGAATCGAAGAAGCACTCAAATTTATTAAGTTTTTACAAATTAATATAATTTTTAGAGAATAATTTCTATCAGCCTTGTTTGGACGAGTTACCCAATGATGACTGGTCAATGCAAGTCACTAAAGCATTTATTCAATGCGATATACCCTTGCATAAATTGACTATGCCTCCTCTAAAGAATTTATTCAAGAATACTTCTTTGCCTCTTCCTTCCCAATACAAAGCAAGAATGTGCGTTAAACAATTGAAAACTGAATATATTGTATTATTTCAAGAAAAGTTTAGGTTTATGAATATATAATTTTTTAGAAATCAACTTGTATTCGCCATAAGTGACGAGGTCACTATTCGTAGTCAAAAATTTGTTGCAGTTTTAATGGGGATACTTAAAAATCCCGATAAAACTTATTTGATTTCTTTCGTAAAAATTGATAAAACTTCTACCAAAGAAACAATTATTCAAATTGTTGACGATACGATTAAATGCGTTTTAATTGAAAGACAAAATTTCCTTCTCCTAATAACAGATTCCGCTAAATATATGCTAGCAGGTTTTAATTTAACATATAATTATAGCTGGAAAAGTTCTTAAGCTTTTATATTCAAGGTTATTTCACGTAACTTGTGTTGCTCATCTGATGCATAATTGTTCAATGAAAATCAGGACTATTTATCCTGAAATTGATTCTCTTATTGCATCAATTCAAGCGGCAATAACAAAAAATAACAAGAGAAAACGACTATTTAATGAAATTGGAATTCCACCTCATGTAGTTTTAACTAGATGGGGTACTTGGCTAACTGCTGCATTTTATTATGCAAAAAATTTAATACATGTGATAAACATTTTCAAAACAATTCCTGATGATGGAATCATTGTTCAGGCTGCAAAAAATAGCCTAAGAGATGAATCTCTAGTAAAAAGCTTAAGTTCTATTGTTAGAAATTATTCGACAATTCCAGGTAAAACTAGTTTAATAATAGCAGAATTATTGTGCAAATTTGAAAGTTCTCACTCCTCAATAGAGTTAGCTTACAATGAGCTAAAGAATTTAAAATTTGACGACGAATCAGATATAATTGAAAAATATTTGAATGAACGATTACAAAAAAATGATTTATGTCAAATTATAAGAATGACAAATTCATCAATTTCTCCTGAAGAATATTGTATGCTTTTAAAGTGTCAGCCTTCATCCTCTTCCATAGAACGATGCTTCTCTCAAATTAAAAACTTTATGAGGGATAACAGAAATTTTAATATTGAAAATATAGAGAATTATGTTATATGTTTGTATAATAAATGATTCTTAAGTTAAAATTTGTTAGGTTAAAATTTTTGTTTTATAGGTTAAAATTTGGTTATTTTTAGGTTAAAAAGTTAAAATTTTTAGGTTAAAAAATCGAAGTTTTTAGGTTAAAAAAAAATTGCCCTAGTAATAATGTAAATTGACTACGGGACTCAAACTGGGGTCACTTTTCTAACATATTTATTTTTTAAATTTGGATTCTTAAATATTTGATTTGGAAAAGTGGTAAAAAACGGCTCTTCAATTTGTCGAAATTTCCAAAAATGTCAAAAATTGGTTTTTCTCCAAAACTATTTGCCGACCCCAGGTTTATTACACCAAAAATATTATTGGATGATATCAAAAAACACACGAATTAGAATAACGGGGGAATAGGGTGACGTCTCTGATGTTTTTTATTCCCAGAAAAGACTGCAGAAGTCTTTCCACTCCCAGTCCAAAGCCCCCGTGAGGAGGACAGCCATGTCGCCTCATTTCCAGGTACCAATTCAAATTCTGCCTCGTCTGTTCCTCAAACCCGTCCATCCTTCCCAACAATTCATCCTCGTCCATCTCCCGAAGAGAACCTCCAGCAATCTCCCCGACATCAGGCCCCACTAAATCAAACGCCAAAGCCTACAAAAACGTTTAGAAGACAAACTAGGCCGGTTGGGGACTTTTTGACATAAAATGATTTCATTTCGGCTGGAAAATCAGTTATAAACACGGGTGATCCTCCAAAATAGTCACACAAAAACATTTCGTGCTCCTTCGAAATGTCGACCCCCTTCTACGACAAAAATTCAATCACCAAACTAACCCGAACTTGTCTTTTAAATCTATTATTTGATGTACTGAGAATTGCCAGAACTTGGTCATAGGAGACCCTCAATTTAAAAAACCGAGTCTACCAACCTCGGATACGGGACTTGGACATATCGGCCAATTTTGCCTTTTTTGTGAGACAGTGGTACCTTTGACTGAGTCGTGGTGTGCGCTGATGGTGGCCATGTCGTTCTCCACAGACGCAATCAGCTGAGAAGATATGACAGAAATCATATTTTCGACAAACTATGTTAACAATGAGAGTCACAACGCTCATTAGTTGTTCCAAGGAGTCCAGAAATGCCATTTCGGCCTCAAGCATGTAGAATTCTGCCAAGTGATGTCGACTACTGTCCGAATAATCTGCCCGGAACACAGGACCAAGGCAATAAACCTTGGAAACTGACCTTAACCCTCAAATTGTATTGTTACGTCATCAGTGACTCGAGGTGGAGTTGACTAGAAACAGTCAAATAGACCAAAAATTCAAAAAATCTTTTATTTGAGGTCTCGCCCTGGGAGACGGGACATCCCTCGACCGAGAACACGTTGCTGCCCCCCTCGCAGTCGTTTCTGGTGAGGACGGGACAATTTATGAGCACAAAGTTGTGTTTCTACATAATGGGCCGACTAATACTTTGAAGTAATTGTGGGTGAGCCACGTCAATTCACTGCGGCAACGTAAAATCGACGAAAACAAATCAGTTTTGGGCCGGAGATGAGGGAAGTTTCTTAAATAGTCGACTGATAAAGCCTGGGAGGCGTAAAGTGGGTAGTTCTGTTGTTTTGAACTATAAATTAAACCTTCGAGTCATTTCTGCCAAGACACTCAAAATCTTGAGCCAAAAGTTCAAGAAACTGTTTAGAACCGACACTCCGAATAAGACGGCCGGTCACTCTCACCGCAGATCCGTACAGACCTTCCCTTTAAATAGAGAACTGAGGACCAACTCTTTGAGGTGGGGGTCTTGGACTACGATTTGAAGTTTGTTGTGGCTATGGCCGTCGTTTATATGCAGGAAAGTGTGGGATCTGAATTTGCGGACATACTTGACCCATCCCTTTGATGTTTTACTTTGATCTACCTGGACTGTGATCAATTCATTCGAACAGTCTTGTTGAACTGATTTGGAGAGTATTTCACTTATTGATGTGAATAAATTACGAATTGGCCAATTTCGGACTAAAATTATTCATAAACACAACCATTAAACATGTTATAATAAATTTTATTCAATTTAATATTATTTTTAAAATTCATATTTATCACCGCGTGTCTTATTCAATAAACTGTCTGTTGTAGGTTGTTTTGTAATTAAGTAATAATGTTCCGTGTTTATATATTTTTTATTAATTATTAATATTGAATTTATAAATATAATTTTGGTGGTTAGCCAATTGGAATGTAATATTGTTTAAACCCTCTAATTTGTCATTCTTTTAATTTCTAGTGGTAGTCATTTTTTGTTAATGAATTCAAACGAAAATCCCTTCCGAGCTGGCAAAGAACTGGACATTGAGTCAGAGGGCGTCCTCCAAAATTATAATTTTAAAGACGGAAAATTTGTTTTGGCCGAGGTGGCTCCAGAAATGCAGAGGAACAGCATTTCTCGTGTAGATTTTGTAGAAGAACCGGTAACTGAGTCAAAATTGCCTAATGACCAATCCGAGGGTTCATCTTCGAACCAAATCCAGGTGATAGAAAAGCCCGCAGAAGAGAATGACGCCTCTCAAAACCCCCCTGATGAAAATGCAGTAAATCCTCTTCCAAAAAAACAAAAAAAGAGGAGAACAAATAACTCATGTTGTGCTGTCAATTAATATGACAAATGTTTCTTAATATTATTCTTTTCTTTACTCTTGTGGCAGTTTTATTTGGTTCGTTTCAAGTTTAATTAGTCCTTAGTAGCAGTCTGTTTTGTCGATATTGTCAAAATCAATAGCTTCTCTGCTGGATGTTTCGCTAATTTAATTTGTTTGTTTCATCGAAACAGTAATTTGATCATTTCTGAATTGTTTTTTATCTTTGATTTTGCTGGATAAGATATTTTCAAAAATGTGAATGGATTTGTAACTTGAGATAAAAAGTAATTATGATAATTTAATTCTTCGAGGTCATTAATCAAAGTTAAATTGAAACAATTGTGTTTATATGATTGATTTTGCTCAGTTCGAACGAACATGCTCGCGTCACATTTCTTATTGAAAGAAACTCCGCCTTTTTTGTTTTTGATTGATTGATGACTAACACAAGTGACCTGTCAATATTCTTGGATCTATCGGATTTCAAGTAAATTGAGGATTTGTTTAGCCAATAAACTGGACGCTGTTCGGCTTTTTTTGGTAAAAATCATGACTGGATTTGATTCTCCATTAAATGCACTCAGTTTATTCAGAACTATAATTTAAATCAAAAATGCGGTTTTTAGTGACACCATTGATATTAGATGTAGTGATAAAGTATTATTATGTCAAAAATTCCTTTCTATGTACTTTTTGAGGAATCAAAAGCACATTTAGGACACTAACTGACTTTCATAAAAGGACAGTAGTTTGATTTGTGGGTTTATTTTTTGAGCAAGATGGTCTCTAATAAAGTCGTCGTATTCTTGACCGAGAAGACAGTTGGTCTCGGAATAGTTCCCATTGACTTTTCCCGGGGGATTATATTTATTTCTGTAAATTTTTGTAAATAAAAATGATTGTCGTAATATGTGACGTGGGCAACCGATTATATTTTACTTTGGAAAATCTTAATTTTTTAAACCAGATAAGAATTAGGAAGTCAAAATATATGTGTAGATCGATTCAGGCTGTCATTGACCTGAAGGTCAGTCCGACAAATCTTAACCTTGAACAAATGATACTATTTTAATAATAGATTAACTTGAAGAACCTATTCTTCTAAACGCAACAATGAACAATAATAAATTAATAGTAAATCAGAAACTAAACAGATCTCACTCCAGCTTGCTGATATCCACTCTCCTTCTCTTGGAAGAAGAGCCTATTTCCAGCTGTCTCTTACTCCCCATTACCACATCTGATTTAACCATTGCATCTTCTTTAGCATTCATTAGGTTGTCTTCATTTTTGCATGCCATCTCCACAAGCCGGTTGGAACAAAAGCGTATTCTTCACCAGATACCTTCATTCCGTGCTTGTGTTCGATCATCATACTCTCGAGCGTTCTTTTCAGTACAACGGATTGGATGTATGTCCTCGTTCCTGCTCCAATAGATAGTTTCTTCATATAATTTTTGAAGCATTTCGAGACAACTTCATCCCATCTCATAACCACAGGAATTATTTTAACTTACAACTATACAGAAGCGAAAGCTCACTTGCCAGTAGATCATACTTGTGATACTTTTCAACTTCCCTCTGCTTGAGCCGATCCTGTGAAGTATCTCGAAGAATAATGTATTTTTACAAAAAAATATTAAGATTAATTATTTTTTCAGTCAGGCCATTGGTACCTTTTGAAGATCTAAATGAAACTTTTCATTCAGAAAAGAAGTAAAATTTTTAACAATCAAGTGAATCTAGATTATTGTAAAATTCTCGATCTTTTTCACAAATCTATATTTGCATTCCTAGAAACTTGTAATAAAACCTTCTATTATTTCAATGACCAAAATTTTACTTGGCTCCGATTCTATATTTAGATTCAAGGAGGTCTCTTTGTCAAATGATACAATTTCTCGAAGAATTCAAGATATTTCTGGTGACATCTTGTCTCAGATTGTTCATCGTATTAACTGCAGTTCTTTCCTGAAAAGCATCCAGTTCGATAAATCGATCGATATAACTTGGATTTGTCAGTTGGTTTCTTTTGTAGTTTTTATATAGGCAAACTAGATCGTTTAGGATTTTCTTTTTTGTATCGAACTTAATGGAAGAAGACGAGGTTAGGATATTTTTGTTGTAGAACTTAATTCTATTGAATAGAATAAATTCGGATCAATTTGTACTGACGGAGCTCCTTCAATACCTGGATATCGATCAGGATTTGTTGCACATGTAAAAAAGAAGATTGTCCTTGATCAAATGATAAAAATAATTAATACTATTTGTTCAAGAGCAGTTAGTCATGAAATTTTTCAAAAGCTGTCACAAGAACTTGGTTCAGAACATTCAATTTTGTTATATCATTCAGAAGTCAGATGACTTTCCCGGGAAAGACTTTGACAAGAGTTGTTGAGTTGTCTGATGCTATTCCAATGTTTTTGAAAGATAATCATCATTTTTATTTATTCAAATTAATGAAATTCCAAAAAAATTATTCTATCTAACCGACATTTTTTTCTATTTTGAATGATTTTAATTTATCTTTGCAAAGTTAACTATATTTATAAATTTATGAGCAAATATATGTCTTCAATTGAATTAAATGAAAAATCATTGCATTCAAAAATAAATTATATTGTGGAGAAATAAACTTTTTTTAACACTTTTTAACACTTTTTTATTGACCAAAGGACCAGGGTAAGCCAGTTAATTATAATCCCCGTGATCCCCCGATTCATGCAAGGGAGATCTTTTCTGAAAGGTTCGATCCTGCCCACAATGAACGGACTGAGACGACGATGTCCCAGGGCCAGAGATCTAGAAGTCCTTTTTCGGTAGGCATTAAGTGCCTCCTGAGCGTTGCCATATCCGAATGGAATTTTCCAACTGACATGGTGGACCCCATAACGCCACACTAAGACCACGCTAAGACCGGAAGGAAGGAAGGTTTGAAATTAAATATATCAATGTATCCTCGTGCTGAAACTTTTTATAAAAATACAGATCCGATAATTCTTTATTGGAAATTATTGATGAACATCATGCAAATCTTGTTGAAAAATTTGAAAATTATTTTCCTGTACAAAATTCTGTTCCTGATTGGATTGTAAATCTCTTCCTTTCTCCCATAAATGTGGATGACAATCTCAAAACTCAAGAATCCCTTTTTGAATTAAAAAGTTCCCAAAGTGCATTGACATCGTTTAAAAACTAAGAACTGTATATCCACTACTCAGTTCAATAGCATCAGAGAAGTTATAAAATGTGAAAAATGCCAATGTCACATCTTGCATAATAAAAGTCAAAGTATCGAAACCGTCTTAAAGTAGATGATTTGCGTATGCCTATCTGAGACAAAACCGAACATTAATATTTTAATCTCTAAAATGCAAAAACAAAAGTCCATTAGGCAGCTTAATTATAGGGTTTTCGGATCAATATAATAATTTTTCGAATCATATAATAATTGTTCGAACCAAGAAGAAACTCAGTTTCAACTATAGAAAGCAGAAGACAATATGCAACAAATTTTAGAAATCTGGAAGCTTTGCATAATGATAAAGCTTAACAAGTGAACATTGCGGATCCTTCTACAGAAAGATGTTAACGTATTTGAATAGATGCTCAAATTCTGAAGTGATTCAAGAATAACGATAATTTACTCTTTTTGATCTTTTTTTCTTTGAATTTCTTTGAATTTAAAAATTATTATATTGATTCGAAAAATTATTATATTGATTTGAAAAATTATTATATTGATTCGAAAAATTATTATATTGATTCGAAAAATTATTATATTGGTTCGAAAAATTTTTATATGATTCGAAAAGTTATTATATTGGTTCGAAAAATTATTATATTGATCCGAAAACCCTATAATTATTAGATTTGATTCAATTCTTGATTAAGATAAAATTGATATAGGGGGTCTCTGTAATTTTTTTGGAGCATTTTGGGAGTCACAATTAAAAAAGTGTTGAGAAAGACTGCTCTAAAAAACCATTACGCGAATCAAATGTAGAATGCTAAAAATTTTTGCAATCGGTTTAGGTTCACCAACGTTAAAAGCAACTTTTTATATTATTGAAGTACATGAACAAAAATAATTTAAATCAATACAAAAAATAGTTGAAGTAAACTCTCTCGAATCCGCCATTTTTGATTCCTGGCGTTATATGGAATTTAAGACTAAGGTTAGATGCCAGATAGGGTAGGTAAGAGAGAGTAGTCAGAGTCAACTCAACGACGCCATATTGAATTGGTATATAAAAATAATATTTGTGGTAATCAGATTTTGAATCTATAAGGTCAAAAAATGTAGCCCATGCGTAACGAATGTCACATATGATTTAATTGGGATTGTTTTGTTTCAACAATATACTCCATTACTCATTGTTCTACCAAAAGTTCTAACATTGAGTGGTTCAAATAAACGAATTTCAAATAAAAACAGAACTTCAAATAAACGTGGAAAAGTATTTGGTGGAAATTTCAAAACCTGTAGATATTGAAAATTATTTTTTCATTTAATTAAAATGAAAATATTTATTTATAATAAAATGTCGTGGTCTTGATGGTTGTGCGCACATACGAGGAAGAACTTAAATATCTAGAAAAGAAGAACAATTATTCCTGGCGTATATTGAAAGGAATGCAGCCCAACATGAATGTTATTAACCCCCTTCACAAATAGGTGGAAGGTCTCCTCTACGTCAACAAATCACTCGAAGAGTTGGTTTTGTCAGAATTGAGACATTTCTGCCAGTACGAAGGAGTCGGGGGGTTCCTGCCTTCCATCAAGCAAATAGCCAATGTCGCATCCCTTCCAGGAATTGTAGGGGTAAGTTATTTATTTTATACAAAAATTAATTTAATAAATATTTAAATTATTTTGTTCGATGTGGGGCATTATTATTTTAGAGGTCAATAGGACTCCCAGACGTCCATTCCGGATATGGATTTGCAATTGGTTTAAAAAACAAATAACCCACTAGGAAACACGGCAGCCTTCGACGTGAAAGACGAAAAAGCAGTCGTTTCTCCCGGCGGAGTTGGTTTCGACATAAACTGCGGAATTCGGCTAATACGAACCAATCTGAGCGTGGAGGACGTGGAACCAGTGAAGGAACAACTGGCCCAAGCACTGTTCGACCACATCCCAGTGGGGGTGGGGTCACGTGGAATTGTCCCAATGACTCCAAAGTGCCATTCTGGTTAATCCCAGAGATTTGGAGGATTCTCTGCTGATGGGGATGGATTGGAGTGTCCGACAAGGCTATTCGTGGGCAGAGGACAAGGAACATTGCGAGGAAAGTGGGCGGATGTTGCAGGCAGACCCGGGAAAGGTCAGTTCGAAGGCAAAGAAGAGGGGACTGCCTCAGTTGGGGACATTGGGGGCTGGGAATCACTACGCGGAGATTCAGTGTGTGGAGGAGATATACGACAAGTGGAGTGCCTCGAAGATGGGGATTGGGCGAGTGGGGCAGATCTGTGTGATGATTCACAGTGGGAGTCGAGGATTGGGTCACCAAGTGGCCACAGGTGTGTCCTCCACTGACTGTAGACGCCCTGGTGGAGATGGACAAGTCAATGCGGCGGGACAATATTCAGGTGAATGACCGACAGTTGGCGTGTGCGAGAATCCACTCGTCGGAAGGACAGGACTATTTGAAGGCCATGGCGGGGGCTGCCAACTATGCCTGGGTCAATCGGTCGACCATGACATTCCTGGCCAGACAGGTTGTGGTGGTGGACTAGTCGGAGGCATTTTCTAAAGTATTTTCGACCACCGCGGATGATTTGGATATGCACGTGGTGTACGATGTGTCCCACAATATTGCCAAGTTGGAAGAACATGTGGTTGAGGGCAAACAAATGGAGTTGTTGGTCCATCGGAAGGGGTCGACGAGGGCATTCCCGCCACACCACCCTCTCATCCCCGTGGACTATCAGCTGACTGGCCAGCCCATTCTGATAGGGGGGACGATGGGGACATGCAGTTATGTCCTCACGGGCACGGACACGGGGTTTGAGGAGACATTTGGGACGACATGTCACGGGGCGGTCTGCCTTGTGTGTGAGTGTGCAGGGCAGGGCTCTCTCCCGCTCCAAGGCCAGGAGGTGTTTGGCGTTTGAGGACGTTTTGGAGGCGATGAGGCGGAAGGGGATAGCCGTCCGTGTTGCCTCTCCCAAGCTGGTGATGGAGGAGGCCCCCGAGTCATATAAGGATGTGTCAGCTGTCGTCGACACGTGTCATGCGGCTAAAATCAGCAATAAGTGTGTCAAGTTGTGTCCCGTTGCAGTTATTAAGGGATAGTTATGATTATTTTATACTATTCAACAATGTGATGATTCGATATTCGAGTGTATCTTTTTGATTAGCCTGAATGTCTATTATACGGGATTCGACAATCTATCCAAATTTTTTTAAAGCTGCTCACAAACCAAAATTTCCTACGCTTAAAGAAAAATTGGTCGAATAGATGGATACAATAGAGTCTAAAAGTATTAATTTCTATCGGTTTTTTGAATGATTTTTTAATATCGTGTAAGGCTGCGCATTTTGCCGAAGAGTTACTACTTTAAAAATTATAACGGATTTCTGGCAAAATTCAAAAAGAGGCATGATTTTAGAATGCTAAAATTACACAGATAGATGCGAACTGATAAAGTAATTGGCATTAATTCTTTTCGTCAAGAATTTTAAGAAATTGCTAAATTGTATAAGACTGATCAAATCTATTATCTGAATCGTTAAATAGCCCTACCGCAAATGTAAACAAAAAATAAGACAGAAAGAGAACATTTTACCAAAGAACTAACTAATCCAGACAAAGTCATGTGTCTCTTCTGCTCTATCTTGTCACCCCATTTTTGTTTTATGGCCGATTAAGACATCCGCATGCATGGAACCTTTAACCGATCTGGATGAAACTGCACAATACTACAAGCTTATTCCACCGTAAAGCATATCTAAAAATTGATTCAAGAATATAAAAATTTTAAAGACCGTGTGTCTATTATGCTTTTTCAAATATGACCGGAAGTCATAAATTAAAACCAGTTTTAAAAATCAAAAATGCCTAGATTCTTTAGAAATTTTGACTATGGATGTCTAGTCTCATTACAGCTCACAGAAATCTTAGATGACCTCATCTATTTTTATTGAATGGATTTTTAGCTTAATATTCAGCTTAAAATTAAAAAGAAGAAAATTTTATTATTAATAGACCACTGTCCTGCACATTGTTTTCTTCAAAACTTGGATTGTATTAAGATTTTATTTTTACTACAATTCTACTGGATTACTATCGGAATTATAAAAACATTCAAAACTCATTTCATGAGAAGAAAGCTACAATACTTAAATGATTTACTCGAAACTAAAAATGTTTCTGTATACAATTTATACAAAATTTAACATTAAAAGATGCAATTTTGTTTGTTAATATGGGTTGGGGTGACGTATCTACTGAAACAATTTAAAATTGTTTTAATATTTTAAATGAATCTGTCGCGACCCACGCTGGCGACCATCCCACGCTGGCGACCATCAGTTTGACAGGTTATGACCTTCAGTTTGACAGGTGATTAGTTTGATATTTAAACCGGAAAAAATTCATTTTAAGAAATGGTTTAGCGTCATTTTAGAAAAAAAATTATAGTTTCTCTCAAAAGATGTTAGCATGAAAAAAGCGACTCAATTTATCATTATTAATGATCGGTATATTTGCGACTCCTAACTCATAGTCTTTATCTAAAGGACGAGAATAATCAAAAACACAAATTGGTCATTTGTCTGGACAATGAATTGGAGATCAGGACACTAGCATTCGCCATTCACCAAGAATCCCACTGGGGAATACGAAAGCTTGTCAACAATGAAGGTCGCTCTGGTCGCCAGCGTAGGATGGTCGCCAGCGTGGGTCGCGACAGAATCTAATCACGAAAATTTGATAATTGGACACTATGATACGAACATGTTTAGGAACATGTCCTCATGTACAACGCAGGTACTTGGGGAACATCAAAGAAAAACATGGAGCAACTTGACTCTTTCCACAGGGGTCAACTGAGAAAACTCCTCGGCTATTCGTGGCCGAAGAAAATATCAAATGATAAATTATACAGATTAGCTAATTGTGGGCCTATAAGTCTAAATATACTTGAAACCCGCTGGCGTCTGTTTGGACATATTTTACGAATGAAGAAAGAAACACCTTGCAATATGGCCATGGAAGAATTTTTCGGCCATACTGAATACTCTAAATATAGAGGACGTCCAATAGACTGTCTTCCGGGAATACTTACAAAGGAATATGCTACGATCGGAAGCCGATTGAAGGATGCAGACGATCTGGACGAAATCAGAAAGAGGGCAAGACGACGGAAGGGATGAAAGGGGCTAACGACAAAAATAGTTAAAAACATGGCACAAGCGAAACCATAAACTTTGTTTACTGGCAACGCGAACGTGCATTAACTAACTATGATACTGAAATGGAACTAATATTTTCGATCCTTTAATGAGTAAAGACTTTTCGAATCAAACAGAGAAGATCAAAATATAGACGAAATTTGTTTACAAGAAGATCAAGATCCAGAAAGTAGCGACGAAGATACAAAAATCACATATCCATTTGATAGAAGACATTTCAAGAAGATTAACCGGAATAGAAAGGGAACCTTAATGTAATGCGGAAAATGAAAATGATGCTTCGCTCATTACTGCAATAAGAAAATATAAAACAAACCTAAAACGGCAAGAAACGGGCAAATAAAAAGGAATTAGGAATTAATTAAATTTAAACGTGTATGTTTTGATTTTTTTTAAATTGGCCATAAAATTTTCATGTACCAAAAATGGCCAATTTGCGAGGGTTCACTGTATTTAAAAGAATTCATTGTTAATAATCAAACCCGATGTTAGGTTTGTACCTTAGCATAAATCTATAATAAAATAACAATTAATAAATTTATAAATCTGACATTTCGTCTTCAAATTTGAACTTTTGAATTAATCGATCAATCTTTAACTTTTTAAAGTTATTTCTTTTTTTATAACAGTAAGTTTTACTTAAAGGTGCGACATTAAGTTAATAAACGTGCGTGTCTAGTTCTCCGCGAGAGAGGTTGACGCGATCAAGAAACAGTTACAGAAGCGTACTATCGCAGGAATATCTGCTCAAAAAACCACTTTTTAAAGTTAATCAATCTATATTAATCAATTCAAATAATCGATTTATATTTTTAGTTTTTAAAGTCTTCGCAAATCTCTAATTTGTCTTCGACAGAAATTTTCTTTAGTCTATTATTTTTTATTATAAAATAAAATTTAGAAACTCGAACTAAAAAAATATATAATATTAAATGCCCCAAAACGGGGTTTATTTTTCAACAATAAACAAACTCCTAATAGAAATTCAAAGTGCCCCAAAACCTGAAGAGGCCACATCTAGAATCGTTCCAATAAGGGGTTGCACTGTAATATAGCTTTAATTCTAAATTGAATATTAAAATAATTAATTCACTTGAATATTTTCATTTTCTTCTGGATTTGACAACAAAGAATTCATTATCCAAGATGAAATTTTCTTTTTCTATACTTAATAAATTTTGCAAAAAAATTGTTAATATTTTTATTATTAAATGCTTGACCAATTAAGTGGAACTCGGGAATGTTATAATAATTTTTCAAGTTATATTTATATAGCTCAATTTATTCGATAAATATTTAAAAAATTCTTTTACAATCTATTAAGGTCACATACTTTCCCTGAAGCTCTAATGAATTTTCATTAAATTTTCTGACCCTGGGACATCATGTCTCAGTCCGATCATTGTGGGCAGACTCGAACCTTTCAGAAGGATCTACTTTGCTTGCATAAATCGTGGATCACGGGGGATTATAATTAACTGGCTTTCCCCGGTCTTTTAGTCAGTAAAAATTAAAAATTAAAAAAATTAATTAAATTTTCCAAAAATCCACGTCAAATAAACAATTTCTTTCTTTTTTGATACATTTAAATCTGTTAAATTCATATCACCCTCGGAAGTTAAAAAATTTACGATTGTGTCAAATAATATTGAAAGTCGTTATAATGTAATAAAATTCAAAACTATAATCTTATTGCGAAGCACAAGACGAACATATGTTTCTCTCATCGCAAAATTTTCTAATTGCTGTTTGCTTTAATTTTGTTGATGATTTTAATGATTATAATTCACTTTTCATGTAGAATTGACGAAAAAGCTTTTGAAACCAAATAATGTCTATGTAGAATCCAATCCATATGAATCACATTTGAACAATTTTTTCAATTGTGCTGCAAATCTTTAATACTTCCCAACCATAGACATTGCATCATTTGTGGCGCAAGAAACCAAATTTCAAAATAGAATCTTTTTGTCATCCAAAAATCATTTGATTACGTAAAAATATACCAATTTCCAAATATTTGACAAATAATAAATCTTCTGTAAGAAAAACATGATCGTCAAAATATCTTAAAAAGTTAGCTTTTAATAATACTAACCTGACATATTTTATTAGAATTGGTCGGTTGTCACATATATGACTTTTGTCGATTTGAAGCAAAAAATAGTATTTTTAAGCCTTTTTCATAAAATATGTTAATTTTCTAACATTTTGTCAATCCTGTGGGGAATTGAATCATTACTAGATTTTTTTGGATCGCACTCAATAAGATGTAATAGGATTTCAATGTCTGTTTTCTGAAGCTTTTTATGACGTCCGAAATCAGAAATCCTATCAGCAGTTTCATATTTTTTGAATTTTCGAAAAAAATTTCCGATTGTCGATTTTGGAGTATTTAGATGTTTTGCGATATCGTTTATCGCCCAATTTAACTCAAAAAGAGCAAGGATCTTTCCTTTAATTATTGCATTTAACATTTGCTTATAAAACTTAAAATTCAGCAAATAAAATATCACTCAATAAATCAAACCGGTTTTTTATTCACAAGCAAAAATTTAAATCTTCAAAATTTTGAACGATTGATGAAATTTTGTATAAACAAAAAAAATTATAAATCTAATCAACTACAAAGAGTTCAATTCAGTTAAAAAATAAATGCTATCCGCCAAAAAAGTTAGTAACTTCAAAACCGGTTTTTTTCCACCAGCACTGTAAGTAAGTATATAAACGTGCGTGTCTATACCATTTTCGAGTCAATTTGTCAATTATAAATTTCAAATTTATAATTAAAATCTCTAATTGCAATTGAAAATTTCAAATGTACAATTTTGAAATTCAAGCTTGCATTTTATCAAAATATTGTATATACTAATTGTAATCATGCTATGGGAAACAGAACAAATATTATTTGTTAAATTAAAAAATCATAAAGGTCCTCACCACGAGTAACTCGGGGATAATATGTCACATGGGCGACTATGTCGCTAGGGCAGCCAGTCCTTTTACGTTTCTATGGAAACGCAGAAAAAGGTATTAAATATTGAATATAGCAATTTATATATGGAAGAGTGTAGATTAATCAAAAAAAAAAAAAAAAAATCAATTATTCTAATTAAAATTACATTTGAATATCTTTTAAAATGGCTTACCAAAAGTATATTAATTTTAACAGCGTGGTTACTCACACTTTGTGATGTCTGGGTTTAAGGGTTACGTCAGAAATATATAACGAATACAATCAAATTAAGGAAGCGTTAATCGGGATATTCCCGGAGGATATGAATGCTCGAAGCAAACACCGGTGGCCAAAAAGGCTTCCAATTTTTGTAAAAAATGTCTGAAGAATCGTCAGCAGAAACATCATTTAATTCGAGTTAGGGTTTGGGTTAAGGTCAGGGTTAGATTTTGAATATTTATGTTGTCACTTGCCAACGTTAGGGTTTGGATTAATGTTAGGGTTAGATTTGATATTTATGTTGTCACTTGCCAACGTTAGGGTTTGGATTATGTTAGGGTTAGATTTTGAATATTTTGTTGTCACTTGCCACGTTAGGGTTTGGATTAATGTTAGGGTTAGATTTTGAATATTTATGTTGTCACTTGCCAACGTTAGGGTTTGGATTAATGTTAGGGTTAGATTGAATATTTATGTTGTCACTTGCCAACGTTAGGGTTTGGATTAAGGTTAGGTAGATTTTGAATATTTATGTTGTCACTTGCCAACGTTAGGGTTTGGATTAAGGTTAGGGTTAGATTTTGAATATTTATGTTGTCACTTGCCAACGTTAGGGTTTGGATTAATGTTAGGGTTAGATTTTGAATATTTATGTTGTCACTTGCCAACGTTAGGGTTTGGATTAAGGTTAGGGTTAGAGTTTTGAATATTTATGTTGTCACTTGCCAACGTTAGGGTTTGGATTAATGTTAGGGTTAGATTTTGAATATTTATGTTGTCACTTGCCAACGTTAGGGTTTGGATTAAGGTTAGGGTTAGATTTTGAATATTTATGTTGTCACTTGCCAACGTTAGGGTTGGATTAATGTTAGGGTTAGATTTGAATATTATGTTGTCAATTGCCAACGTTAGGGTTTGGATAAGGTTAGGGTTAGATTTTGAATATTTATGTTGTCACTTGCCAACGTTAGGGTTTGGATTAAGGTTAGGGTTAGATTTTGAAATTTATGTTGTCACTTGCCAACGTTAGGGTTTGGATTAAGGTTAGGGTTAGATTTTGAATATTTATGTTGTCACTTGCCAACGTTAGGGTTTGGATTAAGGTTAGGGTTAGATTTTGAATATTTATGTTGTCACTTGCCAACGTTAGGGTTTGGATTAAGGTTAGGGTTAGATTTTGAATATTTATGTTGTCACTTGCCAACGTTAGGGTTTGGATTAAGGTTAGGGTTAGATTTTGAATATTTATGTTGTCACTTGCCAACGTTAGGGTTTGGATTAATGTTAGGGTTAGATTTTGAATATTATGTTGTCACTTGCCACGTTAGGGTTTGGATTAAGGTTAGGGTTAGATTTTGAATATTTATGTGTCACTTGCCAACGTTAGGGTTTGGATTAATGTTAGGGTTAGATTTTGAATATTTATGTTGTCATTGCCAACGTTAGGGTTTGGATTAAGGTTAGGTTAGATTTTGAATATTTATGTTGTCACTTGCCAACGTTAGGGTTTGGTTATGTTAGGTTAGATTTTGAATATTTATGTTGTCACTTGCCAACGTTAGGTTTGGATAATGTTAGGGTTAGATTTTGAATATTTATGTTGTCACTTGCCAACGTTAGGGTTTGGATTAATGTTAGGGTTAGATTTTGAATATTTATGGTGTCACTTGCAACGTTAGGGTTTGGATTAAGTTAGGGTTAGATTTGAATATTTATGTTGTCACTTGCCAACGTTAGGTTTGGATTATGTTAGGGTTAGATTTTGAATATTTATGTTGTCACTTGCCAACGTTAGGGTGTGGATTAGGTTAGGGTTAGATTTTGAATATTTATGTTGTCACTTGCCACGTTAGGGTTTGGATTAAGGTTAGGGTTAGATTTTGAATATTTATGTTGTCACTTGCCAACGTTAGGGTTTGGATTAAGGTTAGGGTTAGATTTGAATATTTATGTTGTCACTTGCCAACGTTAGGGTTGGATTAAGGTTAGGGTTAGATTTTGAATATTTATGTTGTCACTTGCCAACGTTAGGGTTTGGATTAATGTTAGGGTTAGATTTTGAATATTTATGTTGTCACTTGCCAACGTTAGGGTTGGATTAAGGTTAGGGTTAGATTTTGAATATTTATGTTGTCACTTGCCAACGTTAGGGTTGGATAATGTTAGGGTTAGATTTGAATATTATGTTGTCACTTGCCAACGTTAGGTTTGGATTAATTTAGGGTTAGATTTTGAATATTTATGTTGTCACTTGCCAACGTTAGGGTTTGGATTAATGTTAGGGTTAGATTTTGAATATTTATGTTGTCACTGCCAACGTTAGGTTTGGATTAATGTTAGGGTTAGATTTGAATATTTATGTTGTCACTTGCCAACGTTAGGGTTTGGTTAAGGTTAGGGTTAGATTGAATATTTATGTTGTCATGCCAACGTTAGGGTTTGGATTAATGTTAGGGTTAGATTTTGAA
The DNA here is from genome assembly GCF_006345805.1 of Octopus sinensis. NCBI lineage: Eukaryota > Metazoa > Mollusca > Cephalopoda > Octopoda > Octopodidae > Octopus > Octopus sinensis. The sequence goes on along the minus strand of NW_021832606.1, from coordinate 49,835 downwards.
TATTTATGTTGTCACTTGCCAACGTTAGGGTTTGGATTAATGTAGGGTTAGATTTTGAATATTTATGTTGTCACTTGCCAACGTTAGGGTTTGGATTAATGTTAGGGTTAGATTTTGAATATTTATGTTGTCACTTGCCAACGTTAGGGTTTGGATTAGGTTAGGTTAGATTTTGAATATTTATGTTGTCACTTGCCAACGTTAGGGTTTGGGTTAGAGTTAAAGTTGTTACAAACTTTGCAAAAAATTGATGTAAATTATAATTGCTAAGTTGCAATTTATATTATCAAAAATAAAAAATATTCACGTTATAATTGCTAATGTTGTAAAGAATTTTATTATTTTAAAGCAAGCATGGTTCAAATATAAAACATCATTTTCTCAAAAATTTAAAGTTCAATCATTAGTTCGGATCGATTGCCTTTATTTTAGTGGCCTTTTGTAAATTTGCTATGTAGTTGCCATGGAAACACGTAAAGGCCAGGTTGCCCATAGGGGTCTGATCACCCTGTGACATAATACTTTTCAACCGGTTAACAAATTGCATTAATATTTTGTGGTGTTAAACCTTTTTTGCGTTTCCTTCAATTTGTTCGAATATTTTCTAATCCTTCTTCTAGAATTCTTTGGTATTTATTGAAATAAACATTTTTTCTACACAAAACCAATGCTCTTTTCCAGTTGCAGTGATAGCAACCCCATACCACGATATTCGGAGAAACTTTACAGTTTTCGGATGAATTATTTTATTCTCTTTCTCTACATTTTTCTGGTCTTTTAAACATCTTCCAACAATTGGAATAACATAATCGACATTCATTAGAAAAAAATACATTACTCTATTCTTCAAATCCCAATGTAAGTTTTTCAAAACACCAGTCTAATCTTGACATCAAATTTATTATTAAAAGTTTCGGTTTTTTTACTATTATTCTACCATGAAGATTATTCGACCTTAAACATCGTTTTATCGTATCCACAGAAACGGATGATGACAAATTGAGATCCGATCTAACTTGATTGGTTGTTTTAAAAAGATAAACAATACTTCGTTCATTTCTTTTAGATAACTCCACATTTAGGTTTATCCTGAATTATGGAACATTTTCCGACATTTCGTCAATCCTGTGGGGAATTGAATCATTACTATTGGCACTGGTTTTAAAATTTCTTCAAGATTTAAACCCTTCAGATCTGATAGAATTATTGATATCGATGGTTTATGAGATATTCACCAGAAACGTGAGAACAATTATTTTTGCCATAATCATTGCAATTTTATAGGTTTCTCTGCCACTTGGATCCTAAAACTCAATGTTAGAGCTTTTAGGTAGAACTGTTAAATAGGCAATCAATATGTAATCAATAATGAAATATTGTTAAAACAAAACAAACTATCCAATTAAATCACATATTACGACACTTATTTTTATGTACAAAAATTTACAGAACTACATATAGGAACCATTCCGAGACCAACTGTCTTTTCAGTCAAGTTACGGCGACCCAACTGGGGACCATTTTTCTCAAAAATAAACTCACAAATAAAACGAGTGTGTTTTTATGAAGGTAGTTTGAGTGTCCTGAAAGTGCTTGTCTTGAGTTGGATTCCTTGAAAAGTAACCTAATTGTTAGATATAATTAATAAAAAATTATTTGTTCGTTCATTACTATATTTAAAAATAGTGTATATAGACCAAGAAATCGTGTTCTTGTTGTACAAAGATGATGATCAAAGTGAAGGTAAAATAAAAAAATAAAATTGTAGACAATGACAGGTCGAGAGGTATAACTGTGGATAATATTGGCAGATCAACATCAGCATTCAGGAAGACTGCACTGTTTGCCAACACGGACTAATATGGTAGACCAGAGAAATAAAGGAAAAGATATACGAGGCAGAAGGCATCCACCCAGACCAACAGCGACTGATCGTGGCGGGCAAGGCAATGTACCCCACTCCCTAACTCACTCAGGGAGAACGACAAAGTGGCCAGTTTCTACAAAATAGACGCAGGCTGCATGATCCACCTCGTTCTCTCTCTCCGTGGGGGGACTGCTTAAAACAATTCTCTTTTATTAAGACACATTCTTATTAACGCTCAGTCCAGGTGCCACACACTCCTCCCACTCTCCCGCCCACTGCAGTTCTTGGGTCTTATCCCGAATCCCTCGTAGTACTGCTGTGTGTTAGGGGGACTACCTTCTGGCAGAGTCCGCAGTCGGTCGAGTCACTGCCATATTATAGTTTAAGGACAGCCTGTTCTCTGGTGTTATTGTGACTGAACAGGATGTCACTGACATTTTAGAGTTGCACGACTCGTCCGACAATATTAGGAGTGCCTGTTGGAGATGGTTGAGTAGTTCATGGCTGTTGTCGTCCATGTTATAGCAGGACCCCTCGTCTATTCTATTCCACTATACTTAATTATGTACTGTTTATTCACCAATACTAGTGCTTTCTTTATTATATTTGTCGCTCCTTTGATCTTGGTTTGTAATATGGTCTTGGTCCTTTGATCTTGGTCTCCAGTCATTGAGTTGCTGTCACTGCTCATTACAAATTATTTGGCGCTTATTTTCAAATATTTTATTAATAATTTGTGGCTAAAACATGAAATCTTGTACTAATTAATTCAAAATAAATAACCCTAAATAAATATACGTCATAAATTTAATTGAATTAACGGATAACCACAATGAATAGTAAGCTGAGGAAAAAGCTGAGGAAACCCTTCTCTAACTTGGTTGCCTTTGTAGCAGGAACCGGACTCCTCTACCTACTCACGTGGTCTCTCTTTGACGTCACAACTGGCCTGGGGTGGCAGTTATCATCAATCATAATTATTTTTTTCTTTTCCACATTGGGAGGCAAATTGGCCAGTCTGGGAGGATTGCCTTCACTAACAGGTCCCCATGTGCTGAGACAGCAGGGATGCTCCTAGTCGGGTTCATCTTTGGAAACGTGAATGGAATAAAACTAATTTACCAACTCGACTCTAAACTAGCCTCTGCACTACGGTGAGCACAGTTTGTCCATTCTAGAACTCTGGCCTTCACGTTTGTGCTCACTCTCGCAGGAATGGGACTCGACATACAAAAAGTGAGACAAATGGCTCTGTCTGTCCTCCTTCTTTCCGTGAGTCCTTGTCTGGTGGAGGGAACCACCGTGATGTTGATGACTCACTTCATTTTTGGACTGCCCTGGCTGTGGGCATTGATGATGGGGTTGTCTCCCTTCTTATACCAGTTTTATGGTGGCCAACGTCTCCTTGGGGGTGCTCGTCCCCGGACTTGTCGCCCTGGAAGAAGAAGGGTACGGTGGGTGGAAGGGGATCCCCTCCTTCCTCGTGGGGACTGCCACTGTCGACAACATAATCGGCATCACTCTCTTCAACGTGTTTTTCTCCACAGTGTTCTCCACTGGTGGTTCCCTAATCCCTCATCCTAGGAAGTACAAGTCTAGTCGTTCTGAGTGGGCCTATCAATGTGTTGATTGGACTGACTGTGGGGTCTGTTTTGGCTGGAATAATGTGGGTTATTCCCGACAAGACAGCAGTACACACGTGTGTATATATAGGACAATGTGGTGCCTCTCAGAGTGAGTATGCTCATATTCAGCACACTCTCCATTCTCTACGGAACTGGCAAGGTGGGCTACTCGGGTGGGGGACCACTCGGCTGTCTCACTCTGTCCATCATCCTGTCCCACAAATGGAGAGAGGACAAGGACACTTTTGTATGCTTATATTCTCACTCTTAGGACTCGGTTAAATATTGTCTTAGACTATGCTGGTTTGCAGCACAGCCTCTCCTATTTGGGACTGCTGGGAGTCTTATAGTCTTCTCGAACATTCCTGTGGACGTGGGAGGTGATGTCCCGTTGGACTAACTTGTAGGGAAGGCTGTGGGGATTATTCTCACTTGTCTGGTGGCTCGAATGTCGACTGCCTTCCTTGCCACTGCTCGGGCTAAACTGACCAGAAAGGAAAGACTTTTCGTGGCCATTGCCTGGTTCCCTAAGGCCTCTGTGCAGGCCTCGATTGGAGCCTTAGCTCTGGAAATGGTGGAGGCCACTCAGCCTTCTGGGTTGGAATATCGACACAACTTGGAATATGCAACACTGGTTGAGGCTGTCCTTCATGTTCAGATTCTCCACGTTTCTGTGATTTGCATTGTTTTGACAGCCCCACTGGGGGCAGTGTTGGTACAGAAGAGTGGGGTACGTCTACTCACACGAGGTCCCTACGAAGAAGGACGTTCCCCAACTTCTAATTTATAATATTCTCTTATATAAAATATTGTCTTTTAAAAATAATTGACTTGTGGTCACTACACTGAACCCCCATCACGTGTTACTAATCTGCTATTCATGTGGACTATGTTGGATAACCAATGCTTTTGTATAAGAATTATTTTTTAATAAAAAACCAAGTTTTAAATAAAAAGTAATTAATGTGAAATAAACTGAGCTTCTTGTGATGTTCGGTTCTTGCACTCTGAGTACATTGAGTCTCTCCAATCTAAAAAGCTCGCCAAGTCTCTTTGGATTGTATGGAAACTTTTGTGAACTCAAAAAACTAAGCCATTCAAACATTTGTTCATATCTGGACATCCACATCACCCCTGACGGTACCCCTCCCTCCTCACTCCAGCCGGAATAATATACAAGACAGAACATTACGACCACTCCCTCCACGACCTACTTCTCAGTGGCCTGGTTTGTGACTACTGGACGGCCGTAGTCGAAGGTCTGAGTTCTGCTTTGCACTTTCTACACCAAAATGGAATCGTCTGTCGCACACTGTGTTCAGAAAATACACTTTTTGATAAAAATGTAATTCTGGGCGTAATGGCAGGGGGTTGTCAAACTGGCCAACTACGGGACATTCCAGGCAGTCGACTCCTCCACGATTTCATTCCCAATCGGGTCTTTTCTGTACTTATTGGACAGGAAGCCCTCCTACACTGCCCCGGACGTGTATTTGGCCGAATCACTGCCCCTCCCCGACCGCCCTAAATTGGACTATTCGACTGACATTTGGGCACTGGGCATTGTTCTGGCCGAAGTGCTGATTGTATGGCTGTGTGGTCAATTCCCAGCACAAAGAACTGTGGAGGGATGTCAGTCTGAGTGTATGTGTGGCCAAAATCCTGCGTTTTTTGATTTGTCAGTGTTCTCCTCTGGACATTATTCTGAGGGAAAACAGTCCAGTGGGGACTGAGGTACTCCATTTCCTCCCACGTGTAGTACCCACCAGAACGTGTGGAGTTGATAAAATCATGTCTTATTGTCGATGTCAATAAAAGAACTCCCCAACTGCCAGTGCTGTCCTCAAAACAACCCTCAATGTGGTCGCCGGGCAGTTTCATGAACCAGACCTACTCAGGAGAGGAGAGAAGGAATGGACTGACTGGTATCTGGTCGTTTAATCAGACTATGTGGGACTACAGGAGTGCTACAGCCTATGGAAGATCATGCAGGGAAACAAGACAGAGTCGACTACTAATTTGTGGGATATGCCTGTGTATGTGTATTTTCTAACCACAGTGGAATACGACTGAACGGGGATGTAGTTCATTCCACTCTTAAACGGTTTCTCTACTCGGACGAAATAGAATTAATTGACTACACTACTTTTCACGAGGTCGGGCTGTACAGACAGTCCTAGAGGTTCATGTCGGCTTCAGTTGTCGACCTTAACCCACTAATGAGGACTCGGTTGGCTGACACATGTCCTCTGCCACTGGTGATTAGAGAGGCTGACTTTGACTACCAGCAGAAGAGACTGGTCTTATTTACGAGGCTTTTAAAGTCGTTTCCATTCAGTAAAAGTCGCATTAAAGAGGAGTCATTGATTGACATTCCCCCGGCTGTGCGTCCCTACGTGTGGGCGACACTCCTCAATGTGCGGGTTGTGTGTCCTCTCTATCATAGGCCGACTATGTGCATGTCTATAACGCAGTGGACTTGGCACACCTCGACAGTGACACTGACAGACAGGTATTGCCAATAATCAGCAGATTGATTTGGATGTAAAGAGATGTCACCAATATGAGAATTTGCTCAGATCTCCCTTTGGACAGAAAATGCTCAAGCGGGTATTATCCACGTGGGTGTTGTCCCACCCGGACTATTCGTACTGGCAAGGACTGGATTCCCTGTGTGCCCCCTTCGTGTGTATGCTCCACTCGGACGAGGCACTGGCCTTTGCCTGCTTTGACAGTTTTGTCACAACATTTCTCCCCAACTACTTCCTCAAGAATAATTCCGTCGTCATTCGAGGTAGTGGTCTGTCCTGAGTGCAAGAACACATGACTGTCTTCTCCCAGCTTGTGGGGTTCCACGACCCAGGACTGGCCAATCACATCCATCAAATCGAGTTCTTCCCCGAGGTAATAAGTGTGGTCTGATAGTAGTAGCTCTATGCTGTTCCCTGGTTTATGACTGTCTTCTCACGTTTGTATTCGAGTTGATGTGTAGATTCATATCCACTGCCCGTTGTGTATTATTTGTGGGACTCTCTTCTCCTTCGAGATAACTCATTCCCCCTCTTTATTGCCTTCTCTTTGCTCATGTTGAGAAGGGACAACATCATTCGGTCGTCCTTCGATGACTGTATTATCCTCTTCTCTGAGCCACTCAGTTCTCCTTCTTGATTGTTTGTAGAATTTGATCCACAGTCTGTGATTGCTCAGGCAAAGCACTTTGCCAGTCTGACTCCCTCTGGTTGTTCAAAAACGTTTTCCAACTTGCTGGATCCCGACTTTATCAAGTCGTCCTGTCAGGAGACTGTAGTGGGCTGAATCTTAGTTTAGTTGGCGAGGACACTCAAATTGGGCACGGGGAGATGTCCTCGGGTCACTCCAGAGGATTTGATTGACTTGTTGAGTGGAAAAACTCGCTTCAATAACACCAATCCGTGTTTTTTCGATTTGAGAAGAATGGATGAATTTTACAAGGGGACATTGCCTGGGGCAGTGCAGTGTGAGATGCCCAATGAGGGGGTTCCGAGTTATCTGGTTGAGTTGATCAGGCAGAATGAGGATAGTCTGAAGGTCTGCATGTGCAGGGAGGGTAGTTTATCTTCTGTGGTGGGTGTGTAGTCCTGTTATTGCTAGTTTGCGACGAGGTTGTTGGAGTTGGGTCATCGATATGTGTGCTACTTATACGGGGGATTGGCGGATCCGAAAATCGGAGATTATTTTGTCATTCCCACTATTGACCAATAGAATTAATAACTTTTTCAAATTATCAATTTTAACCAACAAACCACTTGTATAAGGCACACAACCGACTGCGAAAACTTATGGATGACAGACAATTAAGTTTCAATCTTGAACTAATTAATGATTGAAAAGTCAAACAGAGGTACGCAAGCAGACACTCAATCATAACAAAGCAGAATACACGAAATTTGACACAGCTAAGCGCACCCATAAAAAGTCGGATCAGTGCTAGGTGAATCTGAAGATGTCACCCATTATTAAACTCTTACTATTCGGCGTCCAAGAAGGCTAAATACAGACAAAATTATGGATCTATAACACGTATAACGGATCCAAATTGGGAATCATCAAAGCTGAAATGAACAGTTTTGACAATTTGATCGAAACCAACTAAGGAGAATTACAAACATATATTTCCAGGGACATTCTGAATTCCACATGGCGGCTTTTTGGCAACATATTAAAATTAGGACAGTCTCAATCCGTCGAATATCGCGATAGAAAGTTATTTTTAAAGGCATTAATATATAGCAGGTTAATCTACACCCCACTAAAAGCACTCACTTGGCTGTAATCAGGTCTAAATTAACTGGAATTATAATTAATATTAATACTGCTCTCTGCCCGTCCCGCACTTGCGTTGGGTCCAGAGTCCAACATCGGGAAAAGTCGAGAAAGATCTTGAGGATTGTTGGAATCACCTAATTAATTAATTACCCTAATTAACTGTTGGTGATTCTTGGGTTAAATAAAACAAACAGTCCGTTGTTGTGTGGTTTTATTTGAATTGCAAAAATGTAATACGAATATGTTAGAATTAGTTTATTAGTAGATGCAAAAGTTATAAATAGTTGTGTTTGTTTTTCATTAAATAAGCACATAAAAACTCGATTGGGTCGGTCGGTCTTTAAAATGAGAACTGACACAACCTTTCTCTTGACAAAGCAGTAATTCCGTGAATCAAAATAGGGACGACAGTTGCGTTGATGTAGTCCCTCGTAGGCAGGGATTGCAGTTCTAAACGTGACAGTCTTCCTGATGGCTGATCCTGTGACCCCAACAGCTATCATTTAATTTGACTTTCGCCCATACTTTGAGACTCTCAGGAATCAAATCATTTTGGTCTTGGTTCTTTGATTGAGCTGGCAGTGAAGGTTCCTCCATTTTTATTAAGGTTGGTTTACAGAAATATTACTATGGTTTTAGTGATTTAATTTAAATAATTTAACAACTTAAAGTGAAACTAATCAGTTCAAAACTGTTCTTATTTTTTAGAAAACGGGTAATTGTTTATTAAAGTCCCCTCAAACACATGTGTAAATAAATCTACATAGTTATAACAAGAATGGTATTAAATGGCTATACTTAGTTCATAGTTGAAATAAATTTGAATATACATTAATAAATATAATAAATATCGAGTCACATTATAGTGACGTGGGTATCACGTATTCTCTGTCACAATGAGTGACATCTCTCGAAAGAAAGCCGACAACATCCATCAGCACTTTCTCTGCGGAATGGGGGCATCCTTCTTCAGCATAATCGTGACCTACCCGGTGGCCAAAGTAGTGGCCCGCCAACAAATGCACGGATATTCCATTTCCAAGGCCCTCCGTAACGTGAAAGAAGACGGAATCACTCTCCTGTACAGAGGTATGCCATAAACACCAACAATCCAGGCCTAATGCCCCCTCTTCTCCAGAAAACGACCTCAATGACCCTCATGTTCGGATTCTACAATCTCCTGCTACAAAAACTGGACAAATTAAGCCAAGGACGACACCACATGGCCAATCAGGCACTGGCAGCCTCATCGGCCGGACTGATTGAGTCGATTCTGTGCCCGTTCGAACGAATCCAAGTACTCCTACAAGACCGGGCCAACCACAGTCGGCTGAGGAACACCCTCCACACTGCCCTCGTCCTTCGGTATCCTCAGCTGGCGCATGTGCTAGGCGGCGTGCAGGACTGAGTGAGTTTTACCGTGGCTGGTCGGCCATTGCTGCAAGGAACTGTTTGTCCAATGTCATGTTTTTTGTACCACGAGAGCACTTTATGGGGGAGGAGTACTCTATTTGGAGGAGTTTGTGGTACGGTGCTCTTTGTGGGGGATTCATCAGCACTGTCTTCTACCCGTTCAATGTGGTGAGGGTGAATATGCAGCAGAGAATAGACGGCACTTTCTTGTCTATTTTCGCTGTGTATCGCATCATCATTCAGCAGAGAGACATGTCCAAGGCTCTCTTCTTCCGTGGAGTGAGTACTAATGCCTTTAGGGCTGTTCTAGGCTGGTCTCTCACTAATGCTTTTTTTGAATTACTAATCCATCAGGGTAGCCAGTTTAAACTGCATAAATAAATATTATATTTTTAATAAAAATTTTATAAAATCAATTCATTGTAGGCGATTTGGTGTGAAAGAGTATTTCCGTGGGTGGACCAGCATTGCAGCTAGAAATTCTCTCGGAAATGTGATTTACTTCACGTTCACAGGCCGTGGTGGTGTCTCAGTCCAGAAAAGTGTTCCCAGTGGGCTTTTTTACGGAGTGTTGGTTGGGGGGATTTTGGGCGTGTTGTTCTATCCGTTCGATTTAGTTCGGATCAGAACACAGAAGTTTATGGGAGGCAGGTTTTATGGGCCGTTCAGCACGTTTATATACGTGTGGAATAAGCACGCGTTGGCTGTGCATGGAATGGGATGTTTTCTCAACGGGTTGAGGGGTATGTTGTCGTGGGGAATGGTGGGGACTGCATATGCCTTTATTGGCAGTCGAATTTTCCAATGAAAGCACTAATTCAGCACAAACCGTCAATTAACTAACTTTACGTGAATAAAGACACTTACATACTTTAGTTGACTATTCGGGTAACTCGGAGGCACATTATTTAATCACGAGAACATGTCCTGATAGATTTAATTATTTGAAAATAAGCCGACGAGTGACACTGTTTATCTTGTTTCCAGCTATCCTCAAATATGCGTCAGGATTTCCATGCTTTGCATCATTATCTCCTTTAATGACCAATCCGTGGAAGTAAATAAATTAGCATTCGGATCATTCATACAATTGAAGATTAAATTTTGAATTTTTTTAAGAGTACTTATGCTTTTAAAATTTTGTAATAATGCCCAGGTGGGTTTTCTTCATCATTCCAGTCTGAGAGATTGAGGAGAAGTTCCTTTTGCAACCAATGAATTTCAAAAGAATGCTCCTGTTCAGAACCGAGATAAACGTACGCCTCTCTCTAGATATATATACTCTCTGTTAGTCGAAAATGCATCCGCGTAAGCAGGAGATGTTATTTAGATCGAAAGATTTTATTTACGACTGCATCTATAGTTTAGTATCAACCCATTTATTTATCAATTTATAAAGTAAGGGTATGTATTTTAATTTTCAAAGTTTTTTGAAGACGAAAATTTCTTCAGGTACAATTATAATTTTCAAAGTGATAGTCTAAACCAGGTGTTCTCAACCGGGGGCGAATCGCCCCCCTAGGGGCGAAAATTTTGTACAGGGGGGCGATAATTTTTTACAAGGGGGCGATTTTAAAATAGCACGCTGTTTTTACATTCTTGTTTGGTATCTAAGATGTCTTTTCGCTCAAATAAGAAAAGTCGTCATTATCAAAACGAATATTTAAAATATGGGTTTATTCAAAGTACTGAAGATACAAAACAGCCTTATTGTCTTATTTGTCAATGTTCTTTCTCAAATGAGGCGATGAAGCCATCACGATTACAGGATCATCTAAAACGCAAGCACCCGGATAAAATGTCAAAGCCGATTGAATATTTTCAAAATTTAAAATACAATTTTGAAAATAAGAAAACGATCAAATCGTTATTCACAAAGCCAGTACATGATGGTTATTTAACATTTATTTATATGTAGTTGTGGGTGCGCACAACGTCTTAATCATTAACTAACACGTTCAGGTGATTCGTCAAAGTATTGATGAAATGGGTGACAATGTAGAGGAAATCCTTATTGAAAGACTGAAGCGAAGTAAGTTTTCATTACAAATTGATGAAAGCGTCATTGTAGATAGTAAAGCTGTTTTAATGGGATTTAAACCCGACATAGAATATTTAGCGAGTAAACATCAATATCAAAAGTCTCACTAATAATTTTTAATAAAAATTCAATTTTTTACATTTGATTTATTATTTTATATTTTGATTTTTGAGTTATATACAAAAAACAACCAATTAAGGGACAATGCCCAAAAATTTTTAAATTGTATATGGACAAAGGGGCGATAAAATTTCAAAGGGGGGCGATAAAATATCTAAGGGGGCGATGAACAAAAAAAGGTTGAGAATGCCTGGTCTAAACATGAGTGTTAGAAATTTTATAGTTTACAGGTACAAATATTTCAATTTATGTTGGTAATTGGCAGTGGAGTTTCGTAGGTAAGATGCATCAATACAACTGTACTCTGAAAACATTTTACTTGGCCGCATGATCTCCCATAAACGGGGAGACCCACGCGAGTCCAAGTGGCTTTTCGAAAGGATTTCCTTGGCCATAGTACGTGGAAACTGTGTTTCCATTTACGAGGCCGGAAATTTAGTTAGTTAATAACTATTTGTCAATTACATATAACTTCCTCAAAAAAAAAAAAAAATTTAATGAGATGTTATTATATAATGACATTGCAAGAAACTCAGTTAAGTGAATTTATGGCTAGCAGAATCTTGTCTCTTTCTTGTTATGTTATCTTGGCCTCTGTTTGTGAGAGATCATGATTAACATAATTTGATCTTTAGAGAAGGTCAATCTAGCGTAGAAAATATCGACTCAAAAAGAAAGTAGGAAATTTCATAATCAAAGAGAGAAATTATATCTTAGTATTTGCATGGGGTACACATGCTTGTAATTGTTTCCATAAGCATAACAATGAAAATAATTTCTTGGGTGACTCACGAGAAAATAAGAATCAAGGGATAGTAAAGAAATTTATTAACAAATAAATCAAGAATAAACAATTTAATGGAATTTTAATTAAAATTACGATCTGATATACCATTTTTCATATATAGTGAAACTTGTCCAAATCGAACCCTGACGGAACCACATCCATAGAGCTATTCATCGTAGTAATAATTTTCAACAATTCACGACACGTGATAAAGGTGGCATATATACTGTTTAACTTATTTATCTATTTTTATTCCTAAACGACCTCTCTTATAACAATCATCAAAATTTTATTCAAGTTTAGAGATTGCTAGACATCTTAAAAATTTAATTGGCTTATCATTTTAATATCAGAACTCTCTTTAAAATTTTATTTTTTTATATGTTTACAGTTCAGGTTTTATTTCGACAAATTAACTATTTTACCATACCTTTTTTTAATCTTAAACATATTTCTTAAATTTTGCTTAATGATTAAATATTTATTGAATTTTCGATTATCAGCAGACCCATTATCGATATTAACGTAAATTACGATATCAAGTCAGTAAATTAAATTTTTAATCGTAAAGAGGTTAAATTTATATTGAAAAAACTGTAAAAAATTTGGACTGAAGAATAAAGCTGGTATAGCGAGATATTCGGTATATTCAGGGGCCGTTTTAGACGAGTTCCACAGTACGAAGTTTAAGAATTCGATAGAATTTTGACGTCTTCTTGTTGAGCTTTCTTCGCCGTCCTTGCAGGTTCCTCATGGTTTCAAGATCTACAAAAAACTTTCATTTCAACTTTCAATTTTTTAATGAAATTGCTTACAATAACATTTCAGGTTGGCTCCAAAATTAATATTTACCATTTTTTTATTTAATAATTTTTGATAAATGATCTCAACCGCAATTAAGGTTATTGTTTTTTGTCTTTCATAAAAATATTTTTTTGTTCTGGATATTGGTATTTCGGGGAGCATCCATCTCGAAAAATTCACTACCTACTGCAGATTTTACGGAATGTGCCTTGAGCGTTTTTGATTTCGTATTGTTAACAGAGATACATATTAATAAATTGACCTACTTTGTTGTCTTGGGAAATAATCACAATTGAACATACAACCACATACAACGTTAATGTTGGTCTATATTTATCAATTACCGAATATTGAATGCAGACACTTTTTAAGCATTTTTTAACCGATTCATCTATAAATTTCAATTTTGTATTTAAAATTAAGATATTCTAAAATTGTGTCCGTATGCTTATTTCTGAGTCATTAAAGTTGTTAAAATTATCGAATATGTTTTTTGCTTACCTGGCACTACTGGTCCTGTAAAAAGAATATTTTCAATTATGAATTCCACTTGGTCAAAGAACGAAGTTGAATGAAAGAAGAAACCTTTAAATCATTATTGAGTTGTTAATTGAACATTGACATGCCGTGCATTGATTTTTAAAAAAAACAAAAATTTATAAAGTTCATTCAGTTCATAAATATAATCGAATTTTTAAATTAATTTGAACTAAAGATATTTTCTTGAAATCAATAGATGTCACGATTCCAAATTTTATGAAAGTATAAGTTTAGAAATAATTTTAAAGAATAAAATGCAATCACACATTTATGTAATATCACATTTCATTATTTCATCATAAAAAATCATTTTTAATAAGTTCGAGGCACTTTAATTCTACAGTCATGCGAATGCATTGATTCAGTACATTTGTCTCATTAAAATGTTTAAAAACCACAATTTCCTCCAATCCATATTTTCTCTTATGAATGTAAATTCCATTTCCTGCCGATCCAGGGACGCTCTTTGGTGTCCCAATGTAATACGGAGTCCTGGTCTTGAGGGTCCTGAACAAATACCAGCCGTCCCTGACTGCCTCGACAGCTCTGATGATAAGGACTGTCTCCTTTTTGTCCCAGGGGAAGGTATAAAATAGTTGTGCCTTGGAACATGGAAAGATGGACAGCAAATCCACGTCGTTATTAATCAGTGGAATTGATAGTCTATTTATTGGGTTTTTTAATAATTCTAATAAATATTAATTTATTATGAATAAACCAAATGTAAAGAAATAAGCTAGGAATAGTCCTAAAAATGAAGAAAACATTTTTAAAAGGAAGTATATGTGCGTTATAAATTAGGCCAGTTCCGATATAGCATGGAAAAATTATTATTACCAAATTAAGAAATATTTACTTTTATATTATAAAAAAATTTAAAAAAACATAATTTTTTAATGTAATTAATAAACTGTTGTCAGGGTCGATGTTGGCATATTCTGTTATTATCTCAATATCTCTGAAATGACAGAGCTTTGTAGACCTACTTAGATTCTTGAAGTTATACACAATCACCTCCAATAAATCTGAAAAAATTGATACACAGTAACCAACTCTTCTACTTAAATATCGGGCGTTTAAAAGACGAGTCGGAAAAGCCACGAGGATTGTCTCACAACAGCATTTATTCCTCCTAGTGAATTGGCATTGAATACAAAATTGTATACACAAAATTGAGTATTGGGGAATATTAGTAAATTTTACTATTAAAATCTCATAAGAATCAATAATTATTGTTTAATTTAAAAGTGTTTATTCTAATATTAATTTAAATTTAATTTTATGAAATAAATTTTGCGCGAAAATAAACAGTTTATGTTGTTTGTGTTTATTTCGCTCACCCATGGGAGAAGAAAATTTAAATCATACTTATAATAACCTAAAATCAAAAATAACTGAAATTATCGAAGAACTCCAGCACCGCAGAGTACAAAAAGCTCTTTCGTCTAATTTGTAGTTCACACAACAACAGCAGGAATCCCAACTCAAGTCACTATTAGAGAAAAAACACGAACTTGAAAATATACTTGTATCATTTATTATAAATATTATCTTTTTAGAGAGACGAACGAAAAACAGTCGAAAAAATTTCAAAAAACCACCAAGATGAAAAAATCATGTTCCAAAGAGACAGGGAACTCGAATCCTTCAAATTCGCCAACGTTTTGGTATTTTGTGTTTATTCACGTGCAGCTTCAGCACGAAAGCACAACAAAATCCCTCGAAAATGAGAACAAAATTCTTCTCGACAGTCTGAAAAACTCGCAAATCAAATGTGCAGATCTCGAACTGAGAAACAGCCAATTCGAGGACCAAGCAGTCATTTCCAAAAACCTCAAGATCAAAGTCGACCGCCTGATTGAACAAATACAACACAAACAAATGACCCACGCCTTAGATTTGCAAAAATTAGAACAACAGAGGATTAGTCTCACACATAAATGTATGTTTTGGAATATTTCCCCACAAGGCGAACAAGCTGTGGACGAAATCAGGTCTCTTCGTGCTTCTGTGACCTCCAAAGACGAGATCATTTTGCTGATGAGTGCCCAGATTAGCCAGAAAGATCAGTTCTTCCAAAATTGTGAATTTGTGAGGGCAAATTCGTCATTGAAGGATCGAGTTTAGTTTTGTTAATAAAATAGTCGATTTCTCCCTCAAAAAGCGGAAGAAGTGAGGATTTCGTGGAGGTTTCGACTGGTTTTGAGTCTTAAGGTTTTGAAGGATAGTTTGGTCCACAGTAATTGCATGATTGAGTCGCAGGCGGAGGTGATTCAGAGACAGCAAAGCGAGAATGAGAAGCTTGTGGCGGAAAATCGTGCTTTGATGGTTATTTGGCTTTGTTTATTTTTAGTCGGAAATTATTGTGTTGAGAAATATGTTTAGTGTGGATGGGAGTGTTGTGGACGATCATTTTTGTGATTTGTGATGTGAAATATTTGATTTGGCATTAAATATGCTAATATAGACTGTCTTGCTACATTTATTTAAGAAATTGCCTATTTCTAGTTTTTAGACAATTTATTTAATTTTTGTGAGATTTTCCAGAACAATTCTTAGTTAGCAAGCGTTGTGAAACGCAATGTAAACTCATTTTAAACCATAAAAAGTAGTGTCTTGAAACCACGCCATAAAATAATTTGCTTTTTGGAGAGTCCCAATATAAGCCCTTAAATACATTTTATCGAAATTGGACAATTTGTCATTCTTTATTGAATAAAATATATGAATTGCCAACGTTCAAAGAATACCGCCAATCTCTGCGGCTATGAATATCAATCAGAAGTCCCAGTATTTTACGATTTTCGATTTCTTACGTGGTCCTCTGAAAGAGTCATTTTTATACGAAGCTTGTAATACATTCTATATCGTATATGCAAGATTTACGACTGAATATGTAAAATTTTACATAATTTTACAAAAATCATATATAAAAACAAATAATGGTAAAAAAATAATAAAATTGAGTCAAGACTTAAAGAGCCACCAAATGATATAAAATTATTTATAAATGTTCTTCATACTATACATCTATATTCGAAAAAATACATATTTAATTTAATAGAAAAATTGTACGACACTGTTTGTTCCCAGGCGGTCACCCAGCCAAGTACTAGAACAGCCTGTAATCGCTTAACTGCCGTGTTCGGATGGGAACGGGTATTTACGACTAAGCATGATCGTGCGATAATGACACATTTATTTAAACAGAATAAAAATAAATTTGATTTGTTCCTGTTCAATTAACAAGAAATCATTTTTTAGCTGAAATTTCGATTCATCATTTCAAAATTTACAGCATGTGGAAATCAAATAAAATTAGAAAATGCGACTCTTTATCTAATGAGCTAAAATTAATTTATTTTTCATGAAACAGTGAAAATAGTACCTATTATTTAAAATTTTTCAAGATTTTGATAAAAGATTCTTAACGAATTCCCAGCTACAATTAATGAAATAGATATCCACATGTCATATAACGTTCTGAGTCTGAAATTAAGACTCCGACATTTAAGGAATTAGTAGCTTTTTTAAATAGCCTTTTTATAGAAAGATTTCGCGAATCGAAATGATAGCTTGTTCTACGCGCGAGTAACAAGGCCGGTTAGAAAAGACTGACCGGAATGATAGTTGAGAGTACGGCATGAGACACTTATGTGCTTATGACAATCGGAAGTGCTATTAACTAACTAATGATAACTTCGATTGTTTGCAAACAACGGATGCATAAAATTAGAAGATTATTAAATTTAGATTAATGATTTAGCCAAAGATGATGAAAATAATCTTTAAAGCGTTCGAATATCATTGGAAATACAGTGCTGGTGGAAAAAAAACCGGTTTTGCAGTTACTAAGTTTTTTTGGCAGATAGCATTCAATTTTCCAACTGAATTGAACTCTTTGGAGTTTATTAAATTTATAATTTTTTTGTTTATAAAAATCTGAAAAGATGCTTCATCAGAGAAAATAATAGTTTTCCATGCGTCATTGTTCATCCGAATAAAAATTTTTGACAATTCACATCTTTTTATTATGTTTTTCTTCGAAAGCAACGGTTTACGTTGACATACTCTTCCGAAGAGAAAATTTGAATTTAAATAAGTTCCAATTGTCTTTCTACAGACACTCTTACCAGTTAAATGTTTTATTTCATTTCTCAACGTGGTAGAAGATTTTTTTGGATCGATGTAATAGGATTTCAATGTCTGTTTTCTGAAGCTTTCTATGACGTCCGGAATCAGAAATCCTATCAGCAATTCCATATTTTTTGAATTTTCGGAAAAAATCTCTGATTGTCGATTTTAAAGTATTTAGATGTTTTGCGATATCTTTTATCGTCCAATTTAACTCAAAAAGAGCAAGGATCTTTCCTTTAATTATTGCATTTAACATTTGCTTATAAAACTTAAAATTCAACAAATAAAATATCATTCAATAAATCAAATCGGTTTTTTATTCACACGCAAAAATTTAAATCTTCAAAATTTTAAACGATTAATGAAATTTTTTATAAACAAAAAAAATTATAAATCTAATAAACTCCAAAGAGTTCAATTCAGTTGGAAAATTGAATGCTATCTGCCAAAAAAACTTAGTAACTGCAAAACCGGTTTTTTTCCACCAGCACTGTACTATTGTTTGATCAGAATTTCCTCGGGACGACAAGACCAGATGCAGTTCAAACTTTGAGGGCAAAATAAAATTCAATCATTTCGAAATATTCAGCAGATGGAAAAAGACAGAATTCACAAAAGAAAATAGGTAGCAAGGAATAATGTCTATAAATGAGAAGATGATCACAATTTGTTGATTTTTTTTCTCTGCTGTACTTATCTCTATCTGCTCCCCTAAAAAGTTAAATAAACGTTTAAACATACCATCAACTGACATTTATTGTGGGGTTTCAATAACTGGATGTTTTTTAGGCGGACATTCTTCGATAATTGTGACATCAATTGAAGGTAGGAAGTATATTTTTTTCTCTATATGTTTTTTTACGTAATATAAATGTTCTTGAACTCTGTGCCGTTCTCCGATTGCAAATATTTACATGGGCCGTACTCCATAAAAATTTCTTCTAGTTTTTTGATCACTTCAAAATTACTTTTATTTAGATTTTCAAACAAAATATTATTAGATCGACTTGAAATATCTGATTTATTGAACAGAACAACGAGTAATGTTTAATTTTTAATTAATGCTTCTTTTCTCAGTTGATTCTCTTCTTTTTCCAGGCAAAGCCAATCTCTTCGATGGGCACACTCATCCATGTTGGAAAATGATTCGTTATTTCCTCTCCGAGTTTGTACCTGCAGATTATTCATTAAATGTACTATATTTCAAATACGATTCGTAAATACACCCAACATTAAGGTGTTTGAAAAGAGCGAAGTCTAACCTGGGTGAATGGAGAATCTACCCGTACATAATTTGCAAGAGAGAAAGTCACGTACTTAGAATCGACAACTTTCTCGCATCAACAAGCAGATCCAAAAATCCTTTGAGATCCAAAAATCCCGATCCGGACGGATTTGCCATTCAAGAGGTATCCGGTAGAGATCAAACGAACTACACCAATTTCCTCCTCTTCTCGGGATTTTAAAACTTCCGAGAAGATGCGATCCAGCGCCTATCGCCGACTAAATGTCAGGAAAGAACAGCATCAAACGAAATACTCTCCAGAGTTATCTTAAGTACAGCTGACTGCCAATATGCCTGTAACGACTTATCTACACCCAATGTGGTATTTAGTGATCAGTCCATCCCATGTCATCACACACAAAATGACATGGACTTTAGTGAATCAGCCCTAGCTCGCTTCCTCCTTTTACTGTCTGCAAACAGTCTAGTCACGTGATTTCACCTCCACGATAACGATCTCCGTAATATCCTTTTCGTGGACCACAATCTCGAGTAACAATCGAGGTGCTTATTGGGGTATCCACTTTAATGCAGACCTTCGATATTTTACACTCCGATGTTTCTGTTGACTATTGAAAGAAATTCCTATCCTTCAAATATGATAATAATCATTCTGAGTTATTCCAATACTTCAACCACGTTATTTATTAAGTTGACCAAAGGGTAAACCAGTTAATTATAATCCCCGATACACTTTGCAAGCGACCAAGATCCTCCGAAAAAGTTTGATCCTGCAGAAAGTGATCGACTTGAGAAGACGATATTCCCTGGGTCAGAGTTCTAGAAGTCCTTTTTCGGTGGGTATTAAGTGCCCCCTGAACTTTTAGAAATCAAATTGAAACTTCCGAAAGTTCCAACTGACTTGGTGAACCCAAACTCCACGCTAAGGTCTGGAAAGGTTGGAGATCTCCACTCAACAACTGTGTCATCCCACAAAGACTCGTCAACTCACGGGTAAGGAAACGTTAGCCAGAATTGACCCCACCTAGAAAGTGGCCTCATTGGGATTCGAACCCACAACGGCCATAGCAAACTCTTCAGCCATTGGCGTTGATAACGACAATATGTGGGTTGCCCAGGCTGCTAAAAAGAGTCTTGTGTTAATATTTATTTTTAATACTTTTGAACTGATATTTTAAAAAATCAAATGGCTTAATCAGGAACTATGTCAAGAATTCGCATTTAATAACTTTATTATTGCAATATAAATTAAGTTTAATGGGGAGTCATGTTCGTAATCTTGTCACTTATCTTTGTCCCAAATGTTTTCAATCAATTACACGAAAAGTTAGGAAAAATAGAAATGGTTTTTACAAATCATGAGGAATCATATCAGCAAAATGAACTTACAATTAGTCTGAGCATTTGATAAAAGATCACTTTGAAAGATCACTTTTAATGATCTTTTTGCTCCAATCGAATATGTAAGAACCTGAAATTAATTTCGGCACAACAAACCTAAATTACTGATATGTAACAAATCTTTAAATATGAATAATTGATTTAATTCTTTTAACGACAAATTTAAATAAGTAAATATTTATTAATTAAATAATCTTTTCCATCTATCCACGACTTCCTTTATTTGCAAAGTGATTGCAAGTCCGTCTCTTCGTGATGAAGTCAACTGACCTAAAAAGTTGGGAATAAAGTACAGGGCGACATTCCAGTTTAAATTTGAAATCATCTCAATGATCCCCGTCCACTACTTTTATGGAGGACTGTCCGACGACTACTTTCCCGAGATGCAAGGAAAGAGAATTCTATAAATACATGTCAAATACTTTAAGTGGTGGAGAACAAAACTAAGTTTCTTGGTTAGACTGGTCTCTTACATTTTGATAATTATCTACTGAAATGCCTGTGTGTACTTCTCAGTGAGCAATTCGATTGGATTTTATTCTGCCCGATGGGTATGTGTGAGCCAGTTGATATATATACACCTTTACTCTCATTTTGACTAATATTGGACAAGTCCCTTGACCTGTCACTAATTTTGAACATTTTTTGTGGTCATTGATTTTTTAATCGAGGTCCTCATCTTTGTAACCAACGTGGGGAACATTGGGAGTATAGTCACCAACATCAACTTCTAGAGTTGTCAACGGAGTTTTGACGGGTTAAACAGCACATAGAATTACGCCACGTAAGAACACAGCTGCAAATCAAGGTTCCTAAATGATTAACTACCTCTCTACAGATAGACAGTCACTCAACGACAAGGCTCTCGATATCCTCCAAAGCAGATTTAAGGCTGAGATTGTTTTTAACCTTCACTTTGAGACACTTAAACAAGTCAAATTATTCAGAAATGTCGAATATCGCAAGGCTGAAAAACAATAATAGTCACGGGGAAGGAGATTCTTTAAATGAACGGACTCTTTAACGAGAAATTGGCCACATTGATTTTATTTGCTCACATTAAAAAGAGTGCCTGGCTATCTTTTTATTGAACGAATTCTGAGCAAAGTTATCGTTTACTTGATAAAGACAGGCTGACTGACCCATGACATTGTGGTATCCTCCCACCACTATTTAATACTCCTTGAATACGATTGTCCACTCATTTCATCATTTTTTATTTAAACTTGATTAAATCCTTGATTGGTTTAGTAGATAATCATGCCAGAAAAAAATAATAACTCATGAAATTTCGCTTTAAATTTTAGATGAGAAAATGTTTAAACACATTTCACAAATCTTAAATCTATTCTGATAGCTGAATGTTAAACAAAGAATCAAAGTAAAATAAATAATTATCTAAAATGACCCAATGAAAATAACAGTAAAGGACGATGAAACGCTCACACCAAACATGAGATAGTTGGAAAACTAGTTTTCAATGATCTTACATGGGCGGCACTAATCGAATTATAGTTTATATAATTCTAAAACAACTTAATGGCTAATTAAAGGCAGTCAATTTAAAACTAATTAATTCACTTGTTATCTGTTTGAGAATAATATGGTTTTTACCAGAGAAAATAACGGGAAATAACCACCAAGTTTTTTTGTTCTCATAAAGTGGTTATATAATTTTCCCTTAGTTAAAAAACAAGTTGGTATTTTGGAATAAAGAATACAGTGCTTCACTTCTTGGATAAACATTTCCTTTTCCAAAGCCAATCACTTGTTGCATTTGCTATTATCCATTAACTAACTCAGTGGTTCTCAACCTTTATTTTTGTATCGCCCCCTTGGATTTTTTTTCGCCCCTCCAATTTTTATATCGCCCCCTTATTTCATTAGTAAAAATTTTTATTTAAAAAATAAGAGTTTTAATGAGATCCTTGTGGTTGATGAAGATTGACAAGTTTTTTAAAATTTGTACTTCTTTTCGTAAGTGTAATTCTAATGTCGCCTCTTTCTTCTATATTTAGTTTGTTTCTTTTTTTTCCGAGCATACTATTCAGAGTGCTGAATCCTCTCTCTACGCAGTATGACGTAGGAAAACATAATATTATTGGCATCATTTTTTCCCATAATTTCGAGAATTTCATTTTTATAGATTTTTATCCCCAGAATTGTGTCAGGTTTTCATTTTTAAATTTTATTTTCAGTTCTTCGTCGTTTTTTAGTTCTATGAATTGAAGTGGACATTGGAGATTTTTGTTTTAGAAAAGCAAAGGTCTACACCCGCTCTCCTGCCCCAAATGCCCTGGGAGGTTCCCCAGGCACGGACAGCTTAATTCCATAATAAAGCGTCTGCTCGAGGCAACCGGCATCCCGTGCCAGCTGGAGCCCTCTGGCCTTAACAGGGGCGATGGCAAGAGGCCGGACGGCGTCTCGCTCTTCCCGTTCAAGTGCGGCGAGTAACGGCAATTTTTTTCACTTTGAGCCAATATTCTAGTACTGCTTAGAGTAGTGCCAGACCAAACAGAAGCCTGGGAAAGAGAACTGTGGGATAGGAAAAAATAAAGATTTTCGGGTCCAGATTCATATCTTAGAAACAGAGGAATGTTATGGTTTTTTCCTTTATTTTGAGATATAAATAACTCGGGTTCTCATTAATCGTGAGACCCATATGACAGATAGATCTCTGGTGTTCAACGACGAGTGAGTCTTTATGAAAGCAGACTATTTTAAAGCAATGCCGAGTTGTTTGCTGCCACGTCATTGATTTTATCCATATAACGGACAAACGGCATTCTGTGATCAGAGAGTCTTTAGAAATGTCAAGGTAGCGAGAAGGTCGAGAACGATGATGAAAAATTCATTGTACCTAGAGTGTTTGATCATTCTCTTTATTTTTTTTGAATGAATCATACTATTATTCCCTCTCAAACCAGAAAACAGAAAAAGCCAAATAAAATCACCCCACATGTTAAATACAACTATCTATTCGAAAGAAGCAGTTCAATAAAAGCAACAGCAAATTATTCTTTAATATTCACCAAAATATCAGAATCATTCAACTCCAACTTAACATCTAATTTAGCCTTCTTATTTCTTGTAGAAAGAGAGGTATTACCACCCACTTTCCTCTTCCCCGTGACTTGCTTCTCAAAACGAGTCTGCTGATTACAGATAATGGAAAACCAATTTCTTTTCATCAAAATCGTGAGCTTTATCGCCACGTTCCTTCTTCCATTGCTCATAAAAAGTAGAAAAAGGACTCAATTCGACCAATGTATTATCACTCTACAAATAAAAATCAATCCTGACATCAAATCGAGGTTTAGACGACCGTCTGTGTGCAATAAAGGACGAGTTCTCCTCAATTTTCCCAAGCAAGCTTTTTATTCGACGGAAATAGTTGGGAACACGACATCTCTTCAAAAATTTCCGAATCTAATTCGTAAAAACACGGAATAACCTTCATCGTCAAAGGAACAACCAATTCGGGGAATCCCATGGACTGTTGGTGGATGTGAAGAGACTCAACAATCCCCATCTCAATGCAGTCGGCAATACACTCCAAAAACACCTTTTCTTTCATTTGTTGGTCAGAAAAATGAATCATTCCACACAAATCAAATTTCTTGACCGACGAACTTGATTGCCGTTTATTAAAATCGACCAAATCAAACACCTCACATCCAACACAAGAAATACCTCCAAAACAAGTCCGAGGGTTGGAATAAACAACCCACTCGCTCTGCTTAGTTCATTCAGTAAATCCACCAAATGTAACCTCAGTGGCACATAACGAACAGAATTGAACAGCCTGGTAGATCACACTGACCTTACTTTATAGTACAAGTTATGATCTGAACTAATGGGTGCACTAACAGTTTCATTTCCTGACTGGACGAGACTTTAGCCGAACACCAACAAGACACAACTCGAGTCCAAAGACGGAGAGAACACACAAATTGCCAACCACGGACAACCTCAAGATCTTTCTACCAAATAAAACGACCAATAAACTGAGTCGTGGCCAATTGTAGCAGTCCGCAGTCTGATTGCCATTTGTCTGACATACACGAATGTATACTGATAGGCAAGGACGTGATCGAGAGCAAACAACTCGCAGAGGGACCTCATCATGAAATTGATGAAGGGAAGGGAACGTTCATTTACAAATTTACTGTTTTGAACATAACATGCCGTAAATTTCTACTTTTTTGTGTTTTATATACTTTTAAGGCTTTTTTACAAAAGTCTTGGTTTCCGAGGCGGACGAGGCGATGTCCCAACAAGAATGCTCGAACTCTGACGGCTTCCACGTCGATGGTCCCCCAAAAGTTAACAACAATCTAAAATAAACCGATTATCCTCACTTTAAGCAATAAATCAGGCAGTTTTTTGAAAATTACAAAAAAACAAGAAAATTGCCAGCAATGTTTTAAATAGACTTCCAAATTCTCATTATTTTTCGAGTTTTCCATTAGCTTTTGTGTTATTGGTTATTTTACCGAGATTATGGCGGATAGGTAGGATTTGAGAGCATCCCTGACCCCCGAGGACCTGGTCAGCAAGGATTTGAGGTTGTTAATGTTCATGTGCTCATAAAATGTGTCGATTTTGAACAGTTTTACTGCCAAAGGGTAGATTTTGTGGATTATTCGGGCAACTATCTCCTCATTAGAATCTTTAATAAGTTTATTGTGACGACCTTCATAATTGCAGTCGTTTTTGTTCTCCATTTTGTTGTTGGAAGCTGCGTAAAAGTCATTGCACATTGTGATAAAGTTGTTCTGGAAAAATGGTTTAATCAGCATACTAGATCATCACTCCGATTTGAATTTCTTTTTACTTGGAGATTGTTATCCTTTTTTGAATTTTTGATTCTCTTTTTTTGCAGTTTTTCCATTTTTTGTTATAGGCTGACAACACAATAACTGCACGTTTTAATTTAATGATTTTATTTAAACGAGAAAGTTATATTTAATTATAAAAATTTAATTTAGAGTAAAATATATATTGTATTCAACAAATTTATATAATCTTTTAAATTCTAATTTATTCTTGACTGTGCAAATTGTGGTTACGTGTTTTTTATTCAGTGTTTAATCTGAGATCATCTATTTTCACTATTCGGAAAATTATAATAGTTTGGAAAAGCATGTTGTTTGATCGGGTGTCGTGGATGCCCGTTCCTAACGATATGGGGCAGGACTGTTGTCTTTGGGACTTTATAACCTCACAAGAACTTGTATTTAGAACAATCCACTTGTTAGAAACCTTGCCTTAGTTTCTTTTCTATCCCAAGTAAGCAAATTTATTTCCATTTTCAAACCATGCTAATAGTCTTGTCTCTATTTTGGCGACCAGTGTGGCAACTTTCTCACTTGGCATAAAGGCAAATAATTCATTTTAAGAAAATGATGTTATATATTTATAATTTCTATCCTTAGGTAACTTGAAAATGATAGTAAATACTAAAATCTTGTACTACTGCCCCAACCAGTAACAAATACATTTAAATCCGAAAAATATAAACATATGAAAAAAGCGAATCAATTTATAACTATTGATGATCGGTATATTTACTACACTTAACTAAAGTATTTATCCAATAACCTAAACAAAAATTAGCTATCTGATTGAACAATAAAATAAGATGAAGACTGACAAATTCTATTCGCCAAAAATGTCACTGGGGAATACAAAACTTGGTAAAAAGTGTAGTGAATTCTATTTCCATATGAAACTCCCAATTATTCAGCAAATTAAAAGACTGAAATTTTTAAATTTTCCGAGGTATTAAAATTATTTTGAAATAAATATAGTTCAAATGACAGATTCCAGGCGGATGTTATATCTTAGAAAATATAAGGAGTATTCCTAAAATTAACAACGCGAATCACGAAATACTCATTATAATCTTATTTATAATCTTGAAAAATTTATTCAATATTGACATTCAAATAATAACAATAATTGTAATCACAACTCAACTCTGAAGATGTCGTGACTCCTTCCAAATTGAAAAATGAAGTAGCCTCCGTAACCGTGAGTGACTTGAGCTTGGAGTGGGGCAGCATAATCCTGTTTCTAATCTTCCCGTTGACCTTGAAATAAATAACCAGACACACCAAAAGCTTCAAAGGCAAATTATAGTCGTCGTCCACCTCTGGAAATGATTCCAAAAAAACCGATTTTGACCCCTAAACTGCCTAAAAACCAGCACCTCAGTCAAAGTAGCCCACAACTCTGATGCAAACATGGGAGCCACTGGACACATCAGCACAACCAAATCTCTCAAAGCCTTCTCTCCTTGGGCACTACAAAGCTCTGCAGTACTCAAACTCTACGACATCCGGGCAGCACAAACCTTCATAAATGTGACAAATTTATGCATTCTTGATATACCAACGCTGATCATAAATGTCCCCATGTAGTGATACGACACCTTAACAGTCCACAAACCAGTCACGTGCCTCACTGACGAATCGATTCCTGACAGAACGAATATGTTGACCGTTCTCCTCACACGTTTCCTGACTCGTTTTTTGAGATTGTTTAAAGTTGTGAATCAAATTCCAAAGTCTTCTCTGAAAGTTGAGTACTCCTCGGAAATCATCCTCGTCCCAATGACGGTGTGACTGTGGAGAAGACCCCGACAAAATACACAGTCTGGTAGAATCCACGCCATATTTGTGGACGTATTGCTAATCGTGATGACAACTCCTCACCATTGGACTCACTCCGTTGTGCTTGGACTTTGACATTTTCTCCCACGAAACATCCACTTTTTTGCCTTTGAATTTATATTCCCCGGTTTTGGGGTCACTTAAAACGTCTTCCTTCCGAATATACTCCCCATTCAGCTTAAAAGTCTTCCCCATGACCATTCCCTGAGTCAAAAGTTTGGCAAATGGCTCTCTGTGTTCAGTCAGACCACAATCATTCAAAAAATGTGCAA
The DNA here is from genome assembly GCF_006345805.1 of Octopus sinensis. Lineage (NCBI taxonomy): Eukaryota > Metazoa > Mollusca > Cephalopoda > Octopoda > Octopodidae > Octopus > Octopus sinensis. Next base: position 22,600 of record NW_021832606.1, on the reverse strand, counting down.
AAAATCGTGCATAGAGCAAATGTAGCACAGCTGTCCATTAGAGATTATGAAAACCATGTTCTTTTCCTCCAACATACACATCAACTGGCATGTTTCTGTTCACGACTGTCGAATCGAACATTGCCCGGTCATTGGCGTTGTCCAAATACCGCCAGAAATACCAAGAAGAGTCCACAAAAGTGTCCATAGTGTCCCCCTCTCTCCTCGCTGCCCCACCACACCTAAATTAGTCCATTTGACTACTTTGGACACGACGTCTCCAAACTCCTTCCTTTGTCGGGCAGAAGGACAGGCAGGTCAGAACACGGCACGGGGACTACACCACACACATTGCAATGAACAATGGGATAGGAGTCCCCCAGTGACGTTGTCGGGAGATGAGCCAGTCTCGCAGTCGGTGGCCTTCGAAAGGCAGCTGGAGGATAACCCACGTGTTATACCTCCCCTATCCACTCAACACATTCTAGTTATTGAAATCTGCAAAATCTTATCTTTGAGGCTGTTTGATGAAGTCCCTGCATATAAAATAAATATTTGGACTGACCTAATCTGGCAGTCACCCCCTTTGGTAATTTACGGGAAAACACGGGGATTTTTTTAGCCAAAAGTGGGTGAGAGGCTTCGACATTCTCCGGGATATTCACCATTTCCGAATTCTACCCAAATTACAAAACATTAAACGATTTCTAGATGGGACACAGGACACTGTTGGTGAACTACCAACTGGCACTTTTCGGACAGAGGACTCAAATCGAAATCAACTGTCAGTCCACTCCCAATCCAATGTTGTTGGAGAGAAATGACATCTTTCCAAAATGTCTTATCAACTTGTGTCAATCCTCTATACAGACTCTGTCCAATTCATAGGCTAAGGACACCTCCGCAAAGTTGGTTGTCCGAATGAACCACTGACAGAGGGGTCTTTGCTCTACAGGGGCTCCCGACCGCCAGGAAGTCCCATCTTCTGATACCTGTTCATCAGCCAGGACTGTTTCATCCACAGGATCCCAATTAACAAACGCCTAAAATCAAATTCATTAACAAGTGACTTGTTTCCGATAGACAAGTCCGCTGTAAAACATTTTAAGGAATATATATTGAGTCCATTTATAGTAGGAAGGACTGCATGTTGATATTTCCTAACTTATGAGGTCAGAAATGGACTTTTTCCCAGTCAAAACTCAATTTTAGTTTCACCATTTCTGAACGCATTTCTGCAATATTTCTATCAAGAATGAAATGTGGCTAAACCTGACAGTCCAGTCACCAGCATCCACTCCTCTCTCCCTTGCTGCATTTTCTGCTGGGAGTCCAAAGGCGTCCCACCCAATAGGGAATATCACCTTTATATTTTTAATAATAATAAACTCGATATTTTCTCAGTCGATAAACCCGAGCCAACACATCGGCGACTATATAAGTACGGGCGTGACCCATGTGGAGGGATCCACTCGGATAGGGAAACATTGACAGAATATAATATTTCTCTGCTTTTGGGCACTAGGATAACTCCATTGGCAGAACTTACTTGAGTTGTGCTTTCCTGGTTGGAGGGAAGTCTGTGTTCCCAAAATTCTTCTATAGACTGCCAGGTCTTCTCAGAGAAATGGGCATTCTTTTGGATTTATAGTTATAATGTTACGCAATTGGTCCACGACGTTAACAATTTTGCATATGTGAACAATTTCCTCTGACTGCGAACCAAGTGCAGCAACATTTTGTTCACACCGTGGCAATTAGTAATTTAAATACAAATCATACTTGTAAATAAATTCTTTTTATTGTTTTTAATACCATTTAAATATTTTTTGGAACTTATTAACTAATTAATTGAATAATATAAGTATTAAAGATGGAGTTTGCGAAAAGATAAGCTTGAATTACTCCAAAGAATTGTAACTGAATTTTTTGGGACAACGCTTTGATTTTACGAAGATCATAACTCTTGGTAAAAATCCTTGCTCCGATCTCAGAAAGAAACCTATGACACCACTCGTTTCAGAAATTGAAATTCAACTTAATTGCTTTTTTATCCTTTGGGAGGCTGAAAGTTAAAAAGGCGTGTCAATAGTGTAGCAACATTTATAAACATTTATTTTAAAAGAAAGTTTTTAGATTTTTGGTGAAAATATCTCATTAAAATTGGATTTTGGTGAATTTTAATACAATTTGAGCAAAATAGTCTACCAGTTTTCCAAGTGGCAAACCTAAATTCTCAGATATAATGCTAAGGCCAGCTCTAAATACAAAGAAAGCAAGTAAATGTAATATAAATGATAAGTCACAACTAGTGATACTCCACGAATATATCATACTGCTGGTCAATCCCCACAAAAGTATCACTCAATACGTACAAGACAGAATGCTTATTCTTGACAGTAAACATAACCGAGGCTGTTTCACTGACATACCTCTCCCGTTTAACACATCGAGAACAGTCCCCCTCGTTCCATCCACTAATAAAAGAAACCAGCCACCACTCTTTGGCTTACCGATGCGAGGACTAAACATCTCCAACCCAGGAACCTACAGTCAATATGACAGAAAATACAAGTCGGTTAATGTTATAAAGTTTAACACGGAGAACACACTCGTCTCCATGTACAACAGACACTCCTCCCTCCATCAGTGGAGTGTTATTCACTCGTATGATTGTCTCCACAATTGGGAGGCGCTCGATGAACTCGATTGCCTTGACACATTTGCTTTGAGACAAACAATTGCCCACCAACTCGACAAAATGATGTCGGTCTGTCTTTAAACACTCAAACAGAATAGGCAGTTCAGTTCTTCCTTTGAAACACTGCCTAGAAGTAATGAATGGAATGACAAACATGAAAAAGGCGACATTCGAATGATCAATGTTGGGAATACTCAGAATACTCCTCTCGTATGGCACCAGTGCTTGGACAATCAACTGAATAAGAAGAATAGAACGAAGGGTGGTTAGAACGTACCCCTCGTGGACAGACCAGTCAATAAGAGCTTGTAGAATTCGAATAGTCTGATCGACCACTGTCCTGCAATCCGTCACGTAATCCACGCAGGAAAAGCAATGTCGAGTCAAATGGGCGTGGAGGAGGAGAAAGGCCTTCGTGTTGGGGGATTCTGGGTCTTTCACACTCAACGACAACTCCCCGGCCAACTCAGCATTGAGTTTATCCTCGTTATGTCTCACTGGAATCTCATCAAACTCTTTGGCCATCTTTATGTGTGAGTGAAAGAAGCCAACCGAGAGAGTGTATATGAGACAGTCAAAGGACATGTCTTCCACCACATTCTCCACGAACATGCCCATCGTCCGGTGGTCCAGGTAGTAGAACGAGCAGATCGACCCCGCCGGGAGAGGGGAATACCCTCCCTCCTCGTCCACTTCCACGCAATGATGACAACACAGAGTCGACACAGACGTCTCCACCAGTTGGGACAAGTGGGAACTCACGTTCTCCGGCTCGACCGAATTCAGATCATAATAACTTGAATAGCCAAAGAACAACAACTTTGGGTTGCTCAGAATTCGACGGTAAAAGTACGTCCAGGTCAGAAAGTCAACTCCTTCTTGAAGACTACGAACTGTCCCTGCCACGACCTCTGCATTGATATGTTCGGGGAGAACGGCGGAAAGACTTTGTGACATAAAAAAGAGTACTTTGACTCGACCGGGAAAGGATCGTACAAAAACTTTTTATAAAAAATCTTTTTGATATCTTGGACGAAAATACAGGCGACTCCACACTGGTCGAACTGGGGACGACCTGCCCTCCCCATCATCTGGAGGAGGTCCGTCACGGGGAAATCGACATATTTCTTGGTCGCCCCGTCAAAGTATTCCGTCCCCTTCACAATGACGAGGTGTGCCGGGAAGTTGACCCCCCAGGCCAGAGTTGCTGTCGACACGAGAATCTGCCAATCAAACATCCCACAAACTTGGATTTTTGAACTAACAAACAGTCTTTCTGTCAATTCCCTATCCGAGGTGACCAACCCTGCGTGGTGGATTCCCACTCCGAAGGGGAGTGTTAAACTTAGGTTGGCGTCCTCCACCTTGAGAGACTCGATCTAAGTACTCACAAACTCCCCAACAACCTCCGATTCAGACGTATGCAGCCACGATCGAAGGTTATCAGACTCGGAGGCCAGAAGAGAGACCAAGGCCAACGCAGTCAGTCGAGTCTGTCTCCGAGAGGACACAAAAATGAGGACAGGCTTGTTGGGGGAGTGCACTTGGATGGCCCGGAAACAGGCTCGGTTCATCGAGGCCATGCGAGGACAGTAGTGCTTCCCTGGGAACCCGGAGATGTGTGCTTCCAGGGGGACTGGACGGACGGAAGGCCGGAAGTTGAACAATCCTTGTTTGGGGATGGACAGCCAAGTGGCAATGTCAATCGCATTAGCCAGGGCAGTCGACAGACCAATAACACGCACATTCTGACGTGTTTCGTGAGCAATAAAATTAAGTCGGGACAAAATGACTTCGAGGACTGGTCCCCTCTCCTCCCCTTCAGTAGGAAAACAGAGAAGCCAACCAAGCAGGTGTATTTCGTCAATGCAAATGAGTGCCACATTCCGGACATAACTGCGACACTGCCAACTACGACTAATCCCGTCCCACTTCTCAGGCGTCGTCACAATCAGGTCGGCCCGTCGCAGGACATCCCCGTCGGGACTGGTGTCTCCCGTCAATTCCACCACCCTTGTCAATGTTCAGTCTAATCACCACCTCTTGTTCAATTTTTGGCCTATTCGTCCACTCCAGTCAGCCAATCTCTCTCGGACAAGTGCTTTGAGAGGGGCAATATACACGCACTATATTACAGTGAAAGGAATACCTGACATGAAGGGTATTTGCGGAAAACACGTAAAATGGCCATTTCAGCCACATTGGTCTTCCCCGAGCCAGTGGGTGCCCCCAAAAGCACATTGTGGTCGGTGTGGTAGACTGTGTGGAAGACCTGTGTTTGGATGGGGTTGTAGTGACTGAACGTGTACAGAGACTCGAATTCCTTATTTCCCAGGGCAGTCACAGGCAGTGGCTGGAGGTCGAGTAACTCCGTGTGGGAATACGACGAGTCTGGGAGAATCAGCTTGTCGAAGGAGACGGGACAAGTCGTGGCCACCCCAATCCACCGATTGGAGACGACATGCACAAAGTACTGCGGAGGAATTGGCTCGAATATGGGCACAGTCAACACCAAATGGACGACCTCCTTCGAAATGACTTGCTTCTTTTTAATGCAGAGTGTCTCCGAGTGGTAAATACGGTCGCTCTCGACGTCGGTCACCCAAATCTGATATATCTCAGAGGAAGCCGACTCTATTCCATGAAACTGGACATGTGGAGAATACTCACCTTGTCGTTCCACCGGAAAGAAGGAGTGACGTCCACTCGGATGCGAAGAATTGTGTGGGTGATTGGCTGGATTGTCGCCTCCACCTCAACCATGGGCAATGACGAGTTGAGTTGTTTGACTACCCGACCACAGTCGACATTATGCACGACCACGCCTGTCCTCAATACACCACCCAACCTATCTCCTTTGCTTCCATGCTCTCAATTCGGTCATAGTCGAGTCTGGTCCGCCTTATGTGTCCCAAAACAGTGGAGGACAACTCGTCGAATTGTTTCAAAGGGGATTCAAATGTCCACTGCCTTCGATCCAGACACTGTCCGAACGAGAGGACAATCCACGAACAGTTGGCCCAACCATTTCGGTCGGCAACTTCGAAGAGTGCCCGGGCTAGTCGACTGGCGTTCTTCCAGGTCGACCACTGTCAATACCTGCACACAATACTGTTGGTCTGAAAGGAGAGAAGATGTCCTGAGGTCAAATTGGCAGATGTAGGCCTGCAACAACAGGTTGACCTTCCCCTCCTTGGACAGGGCGGATGTGGAGAGAGCGTAGGGACAACACTTTTCCAACATTTCCAGTTCGTCGCACTCCTCAACCCTCACTTTGATCTGGTCAAACTCCGTGGCTGAGGCAATGACGGAAAGAACCCCCTTCTGGTCGACCTTGTCATTAAAAGTGTCATTGATGATCTACACTGAACTGCCAACTCTACTCGAATAGTGGCAGTGCTGATGTACAGATGGGAGGCAGTCCGCCCCAAATCAGTCGAAAAGAAATAAGAGTGCACCTCGTCGAATCGAATCATTTGAGCTCCGTCCAGAGAGTGTCCTGCCTTGGTGATGATTTGTCTGCAGTGGTCCGACAGTGTGTTGTCCATCTGAGTTGAGGACAGGAGACAACCAGCAACTGGGCATAGGAAGCTCCATAGACGGTGGGATTGGCCAGAAGACGGACGTAGAAATAGCTGTATTTAAGCCACTGAATGGCTTCACTGACATTGGTGACTGTCCCCAACACAATCTAGTCCCCTTTGGACACATTCAATACTTCTGCGTTCAAATTGTCGTCGATTGTCTCGAGGAAACGACTTTCGATGGGGGAGTTGGCCCCAACCACCTGCAGGTAGGAGGAGAGTGAGGAGTGTTCAGTGATGAGTATCCCCTGTCCGGACTCGTCGTACTGAGGCCTCCCTGCTCTCCCGAATATCTGCAGGACATCCAGAACACTCATGTCCACAAAGGAACTCGACTTTGAGTCATAAATGTTAGTTCCCTTCCACTCAAGGCAGGTCTCTCAACCTTGATGATGACAGCGTGGGCAGGCAAATTGACTCCCCAAGCTAACGTGGCAGTGCACACGAGACATTTCACCAGTCCTTCTCGAAAGTACTTTTCTACTGCATTTCGGTCAGAACGACTCATCCCCGCGTGGTGGACTGCAAACCCAGCTCGGAACAGACGACCAAGTTCACTCATTCGAGACTTGTCCATCTAACAAGTCCAGATTAGCCTCTACGTGTTTAATGGCCAGGGCAAGTGCTGGAGACGGAGGGACAACGAACAGCCCAGTCTGGCCTCCAGTTTCGGCCATTTCCAGAAGAGTGGTGGCTGTTTTGACAGTTCCGTTCCTCGAAGTGACAAAAACCATGACCTTGGGTATATCCACTGCCCAACCTGATGGCCTCCCCCCACAAAACGAGTGACTTCGTTAAAACAGATGTGGTTTATATTCTTCTCAGTCTCTCGGGGAAAATGCGTCTTGACCCCCACGAGGGACTGCGTGAGGGGCACAGGACGAAACCTCCCATCAAACACGAACAGTCCACTACTAAAATTGACTCGCAGAAAGGAAGCAATGTCCAAATAGTTGGGGAGAGTGGCCGACAGTCCCACAATCCTGATCACACGCTGACTGCTCTCCACCAGTCGTAGAATTCTGGCGACGAGTGTCTCCAAAACTGATCCACGAGTGTCCGCCAGTAGTTGAAGTTCGTCGATGACAAGGAGAGTCATTTTGGAGAGAATAGAGAGACTGTCCGTCATTCCAATGTCCACGTCCTTCCGCGACACCACGTCCAGTTTCTCCGGGGTGACCACAAATACCTGAATATCCACATTTGGACAACACCTGAGTCAAAGACACTTCTTTCCTCGTCAGTTGCATGTCTCCTGTCAACTCGCGGACTGACAATCCAAACGGGGTTAGTCGATCTGCGAATTTGGCAGTAATCTCGGAAGCCAAGGCCTTCATTGGGGCGATGTAGACCACTTTTAAATCCTCGATGGGCAGTTTCCGGTGATTTATGTGATCCCTGAGTCTACTGAGGATGGCCAACAGGGCAATGTTGGTCTTTCCAGCTCCCGTGGGGGCAGAAATGAGCACATTCTCCTGACTGTTCATCACAGTCTCAAAGACAGTCGACTGAATGCAGTTGAGAGCTGGCACTCCCTGGAATGCCCTCTGCACCATCTGGGAGTCACACTCGTCCAATACATCATCCAAGTCCTCTATCAACAGCCGTGGAACATTCGTTATTGAAAATTGGTCCTTCCCGGCTGATTCGGGGGGAAACACGTCAAAACGTTCGTATTTCTCAGTGTTTCGATGGACTGACGAAACGGGCAGTTTCTGTCAGTTTTACCACATGGACAAACGAGGTCGTTTTGTTGGTAGACATTCGAATCGAACACATTCGGCAGACACACCTGGCCTGTCTGGGAAATGTACTTTCTGGAATATTCAAAACAGGAAAACCGGATTTCGAGGAGTGAAGGAATGGTCGAACAAGTTTGCTTGTTTTTTGGCTGGGATTTGATGGGTTTTTTGGTTTTTTTAGTTCTGGAAACAGCTTCAGGGGGACTGACGAGAGAATCACGATTTGAGATAATTCTCACAATCAAATCAAACCCCTCAAACCCCAACAGATCAAACAACTACCAAAATATATCTCAAAAAACGTGATTTTGTATTTCCTCCACGTTTTCCGTCGACGAGAGAATACCAATCACCAAACCGTGGAGTTCCTCCGCGGAAAAGTCGACGTTTTTGAACTCCTCGAGCGACGACCTCAGCCACCCTTTTCCGCAGTTTTCCGTCCCCGACTCTTCCGACTCCGAACTGAGACCAATGTCGGTCACGTGGAAGGTGCGGTCCCTCAGTCCGGTCTCGACTGGGTTGGTCAGTGACCTTACTTGTGGGATTCGGTCCATTTGAGGCTGGAAGTGGACATTTTCTGAGGACTTGGATGTCCTTAAAAATAGATTCGAGTTGTTTGGCGGAGACGTGGTGGATATACTCATTCTGGTTGATTGAGAGGAGAACTTGTGGAGAGAGAAAGTCGACGGTCCACAGACTGTGGGCAATAAATAGTGCCACTTGCTCGACTTGGTTGGTGGAAACTAATTTGAAATGACTGAACTAACTTTGATGTGCCACATTGAGTATGTCCCTGAGTGCCCTTTCCAGGAATGTGCGGTCGAATAACGAGGACATTCTCAGGTGAGTGGAGAAGGAGTGCCAGGAATTGGGCGAACGACGGAAAAAACGGGGATCAATGTCCTCGTCGGTCTCCTCGTTTCTGAGGAGAGAAATTGCATAGAGCAGTCTATCCATCACCACGAGTTTAATATAATGTTATTAATATATTTTTAAATAAATATAATTTATTCGGTTTATCTAGTTTGACCAAAAATGGACTCCACTGAAATACAAACAGAAATTTGGAATCAGAGAATTACAGTTTCTATCAACCTCAGCAACCAAGTCGAGTCCAAGATGTGCCTTCCCTACATTGCTCTTCTCCCCCGAGTGTCCTACCTCGTCCTCCTCAAGAAGGAACTGCTCTCCCACTTTTTCCATTCCATCAGAGAAGACAAATTGAAGGAATATTCCAAGCAAATGTGGCTGGAATGGAAAGGGAGGGCAATCCGCTGGGACTACCCGACCGGTCTCCTCCACGACCTGTACGGCGGATCCACCGTGTGGAGTCTCCGACTGCATGTGGAGGTGGTGGTCTCCGAGTATTCCAGAACTACCCACTGGCCAACATAATCTACGTCCAGTCCGACGAGGCAATGAGCCGACTGTATTTCCACACACTCAAAGAGGCTGCCTGCCTTCTAGACACCTTCGCTGTCCAAAACAGAATGACCTTCAACGACAAGAGTCAGTTGTGGCACTGCCTTCTGCAGGGTTGGTTGTCTGTCTTTATTTCCAGGTGATTTTGGAGGGTACAACACACTGGCTCGGCAGATTAGGACTGTCGACCATTCCACTTCTCGGGTGCCCCTCCGAGTTTACAGGGTTGGTGGTGTGGAGAGAGAGTAGACGGGGAGGGATGAGTACCGACAGATCTCCCATCGCATCGATGAGTCTACATTTGGGGAGATTATCCGGACTTGTAGACTAGTTGTGACTATTTTTAGTCCAGTTGGAGGGGGAAGGTCTGGATTGGTTGATTCACGGAGTAATCGTCCCCCTCACTGTGAGTATTCGGTGGTTGGTTGAGAATATGCTCTACCCAGACGGATTTCTTCACGTTGTCTGTCGTCCTTCTCAATGATGATTTTTTATATTTTCAATTTATTTAATAAACTCTTCTGCTAATTGTTACGATAAACTAGCATTATATAGCCAGGGATATGAGGTCAGACATTAACGCGAGAAAGGAGACGTTCTACTCTAAGGTATGAGGTCAACAGAATATTCTATTGCCATTTAATAAGGATAGTTTCTCGGGAGCACACCAGTTGGACAGGGAAGTTTCCCTTTTTCCTTTTTCGAAAAGAAGGTGCTTAGTCATCCTGTGTAATATCGGCCAGATCAGCGCTCAACAAATCTGGTTAAATACTAGCATAAAGAGAGAGTGGGACAACATTTGTTCCTCCGACAGATTTCTTTGACAATGTCCTCCCCGAAAGTCGAGGATGATGGGGCACTTTTGCTGGCCTTCTACTATTCTGGAGAGACTGTGGTGTCTCAATGTTGTTAGCTATGCTTCATCTTTTTGGATTTGGTATGTTTGCTTGAGGGAATCCCAGGACTGACGGCGGTCTTTGATTTCATATAAATAAAGGCGGAAGCCAACCTCTGTCCTCACTTGATCAAGCACATGATTAATGACCAATAAAATAACCAGTCAACCAAGAATAGTGGTGTGGTATATTCCATGGATACGGGCATAAATAGAATGCAATCCAACGCTCTCAAATGTGGCACAGAAAGAAACTCAATAGTTTACGAGAAGACGAAATCAGGACCAGGAAGGAAAGAGACCGGCTGGCATCCAAAATGGCGGAGTTAGAGTCGGACAATGAGGAGAGCCAAATGAAAATTCGTCAGAAAATACGCGAATTGAGAGACGAGTTGAAACATAGCAGAAAACAGGGAAATAAAGTGCGTGACATCACCCAGCAGATGTATGTCTGTGAGTAATTGTAGTGACACTGCAAAAAGCAGAGAGGAGTACTACAACAATAACAAACTATACGTTGATAAAATGTTCAAAATGATACTTCACAACTCTGGTCACCCCAAAAGCAATAAAACTGTTTCTGAGTCGTACTTTAAATAAAAGTTTTGGTTAGACGAGTGCATTAGTAAGACAACAAAATTTGTCTAATCGGAAGCAGGTGTGTGAACACTACTTGTCTGGGGAAGGGAAGCGACGACCAGCAGATCACACCCTCTATTAACTGCTAATAAACTCAACCCTCCGTAGCATCTTAATAAGACGTGGGGACACTCCTCTATAAATAAAGTAGTCTCCGTTGAATATTCATCAAAAGATCACCCTTTCATGCCGATTACGGTAGAGACCTCGGGATTTATCGGGAAATCACTCTGATTTAAAAAACAAGATCATTGAGAGATAGCGAGGCCTTGAGGAGATTTCGGTTGTTTTTAGGAGCAACTAATTCTAATTTATACATACTGAATTTATGATGAATTCATTTCTAAGAGTAGAGGAACATTTAATATTGAACTGTTGGAATCATATTGAAAAGATTTGTGATCCCGTAACAATTGAGGACACCATTATAAAGAACTAATAAACATGTCGTAAACGAAATGTTAAGAAAATTTTCAAGTATCTCCTTCATTTTACGAAAATTACGATTTTCGGCTCAATGAATAAAAAACGACTTTCGGATTAATTTTACAAAAAATGTAAAAATTGAAAAAAATGGATAATTGACTAATAATTTTCAAAATTGATTAAACCAATTTCTGAGAAAAGCTTGAGGGCTTTTTCATCAATTATCCGACTGGTTTCGAAGGCCAAGGGGATGAAGCAACAATTGTATTGTTCTCCTGTCGACGAGTTTGCCACACCTGCAACGATGAGGCTGGCAAATCTCAATGCAAAGCGTATATCGATGGCGACTGATTCGTTGTTCAGAAACATACCGGCTGTCAAGATCGGTGACAAACTCAATTAATACTTGCCAATTAAGACTGTTCGACGTGTAATCGAATATTTTCAAGTATGTGTGAGCAATAAATATTATCCCAGTTCCTTTGAACTGAAGGAATTTCCGTGGTTTTAAGCCTACAAGAAACCCAATTTTCTGTTATTATAGCGTCACAATTTTTAATTTATCCAATTTTCTCGTTACTTTAACTGTTTCATTTTTTATCGTCAAATATTAAACGATTATTGAATTGATGTTACCAACATACATTTGAGTTAATTTTTTAAAAAAATTTTAAAAATGCAAAATTGAATATTAAAAATTCCCCGTTCCGGGTCGTGAAATATCTAGTCTGCCTTTGAAAATTACTTATTTCAGAAAATTGGCCTAAAAACGAGCGTGCCCGAACCCGGAGTCTTAAAAAACTATTCCATTCCTATGACTATATAAGCCAATGGACTCCGTTATATTGTTAGGGATACAGTCGCGTCAACAGAACATGAATGTTCCAATAAAAATAACAAATATAATTAATAAAACAAATATGTCAAGTTAGGTCATGAATCTTTAAATGACTCGTTCACACATCCATCTTCGTTCATAAACGGGTTGAGTCCACCCTCATCCTGTGCCACAAACTCCGATTCGTCCAAAGGCCACGGATTTGGAGGAAAATCAAAAGGAGCTGCTTCAAAAACATCATCGGGGACTTGCTTCTGATCAAACTACCAATAAACATTCACATCAACGGATTTTTGTTTTATAAAGCGAAAACTAGTTTTTTTCGAGCCTTTCTTCGACAAAGTGCAAGTCTTAAGGCAGTTGAGAATGTCCCCCACACTTGGTCTACTCGCGGGAGAGACCTGGAGACAGTCCCCTACGGAAGTGAGTGACCACAGAACTGACCAATGACACTCTCAAACAGGGCATTGCAGGGTTTGGGAAACGAATATTTGGCTGACAAAATGGCCAATTTGTTCTCTTGGAAGGGCATGGCGACAAAACATAACTGAAAGAGCAGACACCCCACAGCCTAGTCGAATCAACAACTCTGCACAACCCAAATGTCAGCTTTGCAGGAAATGTGTTCTCCGCTGTACAAATCGACCATTTCCGGGGGTCGGTACCCCGAGGTGGTGGCTCTGCGACTGTGAGACACACAACAACTGGGCGATCTCTTCCTCCAGTTGAGAAATGTCCGAAATGTCCATATTCTCGTCGAGGGGAGTCTCGTACACAGCACTCCCAAAATCGCAGAGGACAAAATCTCCTTTTGAGTTTATCAACACATTCTCGGCCTGGACACGAGGGAAACACTACTTTGATGTCTCGGTTGATGATTGGCGGAGAGTTGTCGTGGAGGACTGACAGTCCACTGCAAAGGTCTCTGAGGATTCGAAGAATGAGGTCGTCTTTGAGTCCTTTGACTGCATTCTCCTCCAACAACTGAAACACACTTTCTACAAAATAAACAAAACCAGCACTTTTGCACAACTCCATCAAAAGAAAGACTTCTGAACGAAAGGAATCGATTTTGGTGTAATGACTGTCGACGTATTTAATGATGTTGGGATGACTGCACTTTTTCTGGGATGAAGAAATGGACAAACCATCACGTTTATTTCCATAATGCAGCTGTTTAGATTGGCTTCCGTGTTCACGTTGGACTGTTTGAGGGCCATGGTATTGCCTTTCTTTCGTTTGGCAGCAAAAATGACCGAATAGCCGCCTGTGACTAACACATATTCTTATCACCGTAGCCAATCACACTGTCAATTGTGACAGGGCCGGAATCAAACACAATTATTTTGTTTTTGGGTAGAGATTGGCGTTGGTTGGAATTTTTAGTGAACAGTTTTCTCAGTGACATATAGTAGTAATTACAAATTAACATATAGGTTAATAATTTTATTGAGTAATAAAAATTTATAATAGCATTTTTTTAAGCATCTATATTTAGGACAGTCTTCGTCTCTTATGCCCAACTATCATAGTCGGTACACGTATTCCTGGTAGAGAAGAATCCTTCGGTTGACATTCAATCACTGCATGCTCCTCTCCGGGAACCGATATTCCATGTCTTGTCTCCACCTGCATACTCTCCAATGTTTTTCTTAAAACGAGTGTTTGAATATATGCCTTCACTCTGTCTTCCACTGCGATAGAATCCAGATTACTTTTGAAGAATTTTGAGACAATTCCATCCCGAGTAAGTACAACAGGGATTATCTTCACTCTAGCCCGATGAATCGCCCCTAATTCATTTGCCAAAGGTCATATTTGTGGAACTTTTCCACTTCAACTTGCTTTAGGCAATTTTGTGAGGTAATCCCAACTTCAATGAGTGTAATTGTATTCCTCATCTTGTCATGGACAAAAATATCTGGTTTATTGTTTGAAACAGCCGTATCCGTAGAAATAGTTCTGTCCACTCGAATTTCCACAACTTAATTGGCGAGTTATTTCCATGAACTACCCATCCTGCGATTCATTAACTTCAGTGTCCTTCAAACACTGGAAAAGAATAGAATGCAGTGGCTTAGTTTCAATCTGCCTCATTAGATATTCATGTTCAATTCCACCAATTTAGTTATTGTCAGTTCATTTATATTTTTGATATTGTACTTTCGGGATATGAATTCTACGATAGTGGCCATGTGAGTTTTCTGTGAATTGACGACCCGTAGAATTCCCTCTCTTCTTAGGCAGTAATCGGCTTTATGCTTCAAGTCATGATAAAATTGGAATAGCATTCGTTCAGATTTGTTACTGACACACTCGAGACCTCTTCCAAGTTTATTTCTTGGTAAATATAGTCTTTCTTTGTTTGCCGGTTGCATGTGAATATGGCTCTCCGTAAGAATTCTGCTGACATTTTTGTCAATTTGTTCAAATTCCCCTGGCTCGATATCAATCATTTATATAGAGAGAGTGAAAATTCGTTTATCGCCTTAAATAAATTCACAGAGTTTAATTCCGTCTTAATCCGAGTGGATGCCTCATTATAAATTTTCCCCATAATTTCTTTTTTAAGGACATTACTGTTCATATCTTCAAGAACTCCTAAGTATCGGTATCCGATTCCCCATTGTTACTTTCGGGCATTTTCCATTTAACATTCGACTCAAAGGGTCCAATACCAACACAAAGATCTGTGGCGACAAAGTCTCCTTGCAAAATTCCTCTTCTTATTTTTACTTGACCCAATGATTTATTTTCAAAAGTCAATCGTATTTTCCATTTGTTAATAAGACTCTGAATAAAGCAGACAATCCAATAAGCAAGTCCAGACTTTTGTAACAAATAGTCTAAGAAAACATGATCTGATTGATTATGGCTTGTTCTTTTGCACATTCTTCTTGTGCCCAGTTGATTGTCACTTATCCGAAAGCATCAATATACTCTGACAACTTTATGTTTACACATTTCGTTGTCAACTTATATAAATTCGGCATAGATTGGCCTCAAATCCTTGGGGGAGTCACACACGTCCTTCTTAGGGATCAGCTATGTGATTTACGTATAAAACAATTTTTAGTGAAAAGTTTTCTCATTTATGATCACAGTGACAGTAGTAATTACAAATTCAAACAAACCTGTTAATAATATTCAATAAAATAATAAAATTATTAAATAGTTAAGTCTTGTGGTCATGGAGGATGTCAACAAGACGGAAGATACTGCCCCACAAACCACAGACCCCCCTCCCAAGGTGGCCAAGATATGGGACACTGAGGACCGAATTGCCTTCTACTCACTCTTGTGCAAATACGGAAAGGACTTCCACAAACTGACTGCACGAATAAATTATGCACGTCGGCCAAGACCCCCCAAAAGTGTCCGTCAAATTCGACTATTTTTCTTCCGTAATTTCCGTCGACTGGATGGACATGTCTCCTTCGGGTCTGATGTCCCCACCGACATTCGCCAAGTCTCCGTGCTCGTCGCCTACGGAGAATTGTACCGTCGACTGGGCAAGGTGGACTCTTCTCCACATTTCCTCAAGTTCCTGAACGGACTGGTCTTTAATCGGAGCATCCTCGTGGGCAAAAACACACTCGCCAGACTCGGAATCCCCCACAAAGAGAAGTATTTGAAGGTCAAAATGCCCAGAAGCAATGCTCTCTCTGAATTGTTCAAAAAACACGAAACTGTCCTCTCAAGTTTCCTTCCTGACACTTTGATGTTGTCCCTCCGTCCTCGGTCTGTCCAGGCTCTCCTGACTGTCCAACGCAGTGGCTTTGTGGCTAATCTGCAGTTGAGAGTGCCTCACGGACAGCAAATGGGGGTGCTGCTCGAACTGTTGGGAGAACGGTTGGGGAATGGGGACATGAGGATGTTCCTTCCGAGTGGGAAGAGTGCTGTGGCATACCAACTGGTGTCCTCTTCTGGGAGAATTCGACTGCACAACACGGACTCCCACACGTCCAGTATTCTCCAAAATACCAACAATTTGAGTCGCAATTTGTCCAATTTCTCTGGTTCTCTCGAAAGTGTGACTGCCCTGTGGGAAGGAGGACTTTCTGTCGGCAAGGCTGGACAGCTCTCGGTGGTGGAGGTCTACTTAATGCTCGGCTCCAAGTCCCCGATCGAACTTATGTACGACTGGGTGGCCCCTTCGTCCCAAATGGGGAGTTCTGATGAGTTTCCTCGTTCTATTTTGAGCTGTGTGGTGGACATGGCACGTTCGGAGTTGCTTAAGCATGAAATACGCAAGTCGTCGGGAAAGCAGGCGATTATTCGTTTTCAGAAACCCTGCATTCTCTGTGACCGAGTGTCTCCACCGGCCACTCCTCAGGCTCCTCAGGACGAGATAAATGAGATTCAGCAGAACTATGCGTTTATTGTGCCTGATAAACGGGCTGTCCCTACGATTTATCGGCCAAGGAAACGAAAAATGGAAGACAAGCAGTCCATCCAGAAAGTTTCTAAAAAATTGCCGACGCCACTCGCAATGCTCAACAGCCTCCCTTCGCTGAATAGTCAACTCAATTCAACGACCAATGAAAGGAAACAAACGCCTTTGCAGTCTCTGATTGATGCGACATTCCACCGTCCTGTAAATTCGGACGATCAGGTCGTAGAAGAAATACCGATCAAGTCTCCGCCGCGCACATTTTGCAGTGAAATGATTGAGGATGGTGACACGTTTGATATTTTACGATGATTTTGTAAACAAATTGTGATGTTGCTTTTTTGTTGTATTACTCAAACAATTTATAAAAACACTATTGTCAAATAATTTGATTATCTGCATAGAAGTAACTACTTGGTGGTTGACTATTTGGACAGGAAAGCGACAATTGTGAATTTTGAGGCGATTGTTAATCAAAGTGACCAATAAAAATTACTTTGAAGAAAAAAGCTCAGAACACGGAATGATAGTAACGACACTCCGAGTAATACGTCATGATCTAAGAGTAGTGAAATATAAGAAATTTGAATTTTTGAACAAGATTTGTCAATGTGTGTGTAAAGAGAACAATTTATCCGGGGTAAAAGTAAATTAATAATTATCAGCCATTCAAGGAGTAATTGCGATTGAATAATTTTAATTTGATTCATTCTACGACAACTCCCAAACACTAATGAGCTGATTTAAATTATTTTATTGATTCTCAAAAAGATATATAATCGTAGAAAAGTGCAGAATTTAATTTTCAACAGCCAGTCTACAATGGTCACTCTCCACCTCCTTCTCGACTTCCCGATCGTCCAGGCAATTCTCGCAGCAATCACAGTCGGCATTTTGCCTGCACTTCTCCTCATTTTCGTGAGCGTAAACAAAAGTAACTGGGACGGGTCCTTGGAGGTGACATGGATAATGTCCTATTCGTAGATTCTGCTCGCCTTTGCTTCCGGGGGGTTGCTGTCGGACGTATTTTTCCATTTGATGCCTGAAATATTCACCACCGCCAACACTGCCAACAACAGATATTTCATTTTAGTGGGACTCTATGGCTTTTTTGCTATGGAAAAAGTCCTCAATTTGACTCTCAAAGCATCCCCGACCGACGCCCCAGAGGAACCTTCGGAGCCGATTGTCACGGAGTCGACAACCATTCGTCGCAGAACGAAAGAGAAAAGTGACGCAGAGCACAGTGCGAAAGAGCAGATTTCAATGAAGGCGCAAGGATTCATCAACCTCGTAGGGGATTTTGTGCACAACATCACTGACGGGCTGATCATCGGCGCGTCGTTTATGCACAGCACATCTCTCGGACTGAGTTCGTCATTTTCTATTCTGTGCCACGAATTTCCCAACGAGATTGGGGACTTTGTCAGTCTAATCAACGCCAATTGCACCAAAAAGCAGGCTTGTTTCCATGTCTTATGATAGGCAATACTCCTTCAGTTCGTCACGGCACTGGGCTTCATTTTTGGCGTCATCCTGTCATTTGTTTTGGGCAATTTGAGTTCGCGTATTGAGGGAGTTTTGATTCCCTTCTGCACCGGGGGGTTCATATACATCGGCACTGTAAACATGCTCGGGCCGCTCACAAAGGGCTCCCACCAAGTCGGGGGAATGCGACACACTTTCCAAATATTGCTTTCTGCCTTGGCTGGAGTTGCTTTTCTCGTTTTAGTTAGCAAAATATAGTCACTGTTCTCATCATTTGGAACGTTTTCGAGTCTTTGTTCATTCATTCGCATTTGCTCTAAGCACTCTTAGTTTCAGCGAGATGATTCACAACCAATGAATCTCTGCGTCATTGTATATAAACGTGTATTTTTATTAAAATAAAGTCAATTCATAAGTGAAATATACATTGTTCAGACCTTCAGCATGAATAAAAGAGAATGTCAAATATTTCGGTCATCTTTGAATGGTTTTGTATTTGGTTAATGTCTAATAGTCGAGAAAGTTCATTTCAACCGATCTCGAGAGTTTTTTTCCAGTCATTTTGTTAGATGTCAAAAAATGTTTTGACCAATTGGACTTGGACAGCAACGGGAAAATAAACGCCAGAGAACTCAGCAAAGTTTTTAATCTTGCGGGTGTCTGCTGTACAGAAGAAGAATGTCGAAATCTAATTAAATCTTGCGACCAGGATAGCGATGGAAATATCAATTTTAAAGGTGCAACTTAATTTTCATTCAACAGAATTCCTCGATCTCATTTCAAACGACTCTTAGCTACTCCAGTATCGAATATAATCATTTAACAATTGTTATTTTTGAATAAAAAAAAATTAACATAGACTGAATTTAACTGTTTTGACTAAAAATAACTTAAAGTTGGATTTTCTTTAATTCCACTTTTTACTTTATGTTTACCTTGAGTAACTCATTTGACAAGAAAATAAGCCAAGAGGCGACAAGATTAGAATGATGACTTACAGGCTCTTATTTGTTATATACCTTGAGGCTGCCTTCTAGGAAATAAAAGCGAAAATTAAAGCAATTTCGACTACAGAACTGATTTACTCGGATGACGCAGATTTTGTTTCAGAAAACATCGAAAAGATTAGGCTCAATCATGCTTTTGGCATATTGGAGCTAACAGCTGTCAAAATAGAAAATTAAATGTCAGAAAAGAAATATAGAAAATACCTATTTATATTATCTCCACTTTGGCTTCAGTAGAATAATTTTGTATGCTTTCACGTCTTTATCAAGTTTCTATTTTTTACTTTTGTTTCTTGAAGGCAGGATATAGATACTACATAGCAAATCTGTAAGTTTTGTTCTTTGCAGAAATTCCCCCGATCATGAGTGTCATTAATCCAAGTTCTCCACTATTTGTATTAAACATTGTTCAATAGAGGGACTTCAGTACCTTAGACAACAAATAAAGAGTATTTGGATGTATTTTGAGGATGAATCCTACATAATGGAGTCATATTCCCTAAGCACCGCCTGGTTTCAACGGAGACCATGGACAACCCTCTCACTATCCTTGCAAATGACCTGAAAATGGTCGAATGCTACTAGAAAATGCTGATAGTACGCCACAACCGACGATAAAAACTGAAAGTTCTCTTTTTGTGTTTCGTGCAAAATAACAATATAAATCAGAATTCAATTCTGGTGTTAAAAAATCCTAATTAGTGCAGTTTTCCAATCGACAGTCGATGCATTGGTCATGGATTAGTTCAGTCGACACGACGCAAGACTTGCAGGTTCGACACTACTCAAATCGAGTAAAAAGAATAACATGAACTGTGTTTCTTCTCTTTTGGACATGGTCGTGGACTGGAGAATTAAATTGCTTTGTGTGGATGGCTCCGTTCTATAAATGAGAGAAGAATTGTACCTCTGATGCAATTAGGAACTGAGAGTTGTCCATATTTACATCCACGTCGTGTATCAGACCGACATTGACTGTCCATTTATTGACCAGTGAACATGTCTGCACATCCCACAAAACTAGACGCTGATCAAATCCACAAGAAATAATAAATTGGTCTAGATCTGACAATAAAACATTCACTGTCGTGGGAAAAAACACAGGAGGAGACACAACTATAATGTCCCCCATTCATTTGGGCAGGTCCCGCATGCCTTCACTCAGAAACCGAGAACCACCTGTACTCCCCTCCAGCTATCGTCCAATAGCACAGATTCCTGTCACACCCAGCAGTGACATATGCGTTCTCCGAGAGTGTCCCGCGAGAAATGGCACACGTGTGACCTCTATGACTAAGTGATGTCATCGATACCTCAAATCCATGGTCTGTCGTTGAGAAATGAGGTCGTAGCATTTCGCGGTATAGTCAAATGAGGTGGTGAATATTTTATCCCCACTTTTCGATATAGAACAAGACGAGATGGTGGAGTTATGAAGACCTATGCTGAGGGTAATATACTCCCACCAAATGTTTGATGGACACATGTCCCACTTCGGGAGTCCCATACTCGTAACACAAGGTCGGGATCTGAAACAGAGGCAACAAGCCATTCCCCGACATCCACCCACGTCACTATCCCTGGATGAATTGTTCTCCACTGCAATTTACTTAGCTACTCTCACCAGAGGTCTCCCAGTCTCCACATCAGTACAGCACACTGTCTTGTCCCAACCCCCTGAATAGACTCTGCAATAAATTGTATCAATCCACTTTTTGTAGTCGTGTGAGAATTTTGCGTTGCAGACATTTTTGTTGTGGGCTGTGTCCAAATCGGAAACCAAGTCGAGATTGTCCGTCTCCCACAGCCGCACTTTCCCATCGTGCGAGGAGGAGAGAATCAATTCGTCACAAGCACCTCCAAACTGGCAGGAGGATACTCTCCCATCGTGTGCTTGCTTTGTTTTCATTGCTATGGATACTTTATTATGTTTTAAATAATCAAATCTTTATTTACTCTCACAATAACTCGAGGCAGTTTAAATCTATTTGAGCAACATCTGAAAAATCTTTTCCCAAAATAACATTTTGAAGCTGGACTGAACAAGTTAGGGAGTAGTAAAGAAAGTTAAAATCTTGTTGATTCATCAAATTATTTCGGAAAATTTGCCAAGTTGTCTAAAAAAGAAAAACAAAACAAATTTGAAATGGTGCCTGTGTCGGAGAATGAATTTTCTTATAAACATTCGCTTTAAATAAACAAGAGCTGCTTTCGAATGAAGGAAAAAGAAATTTCTGAATAATTCAAAATCCAAAAATATGCAATAAAGCATAATAAGAGACTTGCGATAATGAATATTAACAGAAATTTGGTGGCAGTGAAAAATTGATTTTCATCTATTAATTTGAATGAATTTTATTAATAGTTATAAAATTGTATGATATTTATATAAAAAATAATTTATTTACAAAAAATATCAATTTGTGTTTTTTGTTCGTTGTGGTTTTAAGCAAATGGGAGGAGATGGAGGAAGCATACCACATAGGACAGAGATGGTCAAAGAAAAACCCAAGCCACCGATAGTAAGTTAAACAATCTGATACATAACAGAAAGACAGAGAGTCCGTCCACGAAACAAAATGGCGAACCTGCTCAATATCTCAGCACACCTTAAAGAAGCCAATAGTGTCTTGTGAATTGGGCAGGTTGGCATTCCGTTGGTGAGTATCAGACTGTATAATAAGGAGGCTGTGATTGCCCTCCTTCTCGACAAGACATCCTCTCCCCTCGCCTCCCAATTTGACCACATCAAGCGACTAAAAGTTATTTTCTGACTATATCCCAGCATGTCACCGAACTCAATTTATGTGACAACGATTTATTCCACGAAAAGCAACAAATCCTGGGAAATGGATACAACGACCGACACGTCTCTCCCTTCAAATGTCCAATCACCAACGTGGAAATGAACGGTCACCACAAGTAGGCTGTCTTCATTACTCAGATTCGTATATTTGAGGCCCTGTGGCTGTGTTCTCAGCAGAAAGGCGTTGGACGCAATCAACCAGTCGTCCTGTCCTATAGTTTGAGTAGTTGTGGCCTATGCAGTGTTCTGCTGTGTTTGAGGGGGATGTGGATGTCATTACTATCAATTCTCCAGACGTGGACGAGTTCAAGAGGTTGGAGGCACTCATGTTGGCACGGAGGGCAAAGTCGGGGAAGTGTAAGTCTGAGAAACACAGGCATGGATTGGAACTGTCGTCTGCCACAAAGAGGATTGTGAACGAGGATTCCGACCGGACTACTCGGGGAGTTGAAGTGAGGAGTGAGACGAGGAGTATTCAGGAGGGGGAGTCCACGGAGGTGTACAAGTCTATATTTAGTACGAGTGAGAAGGCAGCCAATCAACTCAAACCTAATTGGATAACATATGATCCCCAATATTTTTATTGATGTGCTTATTTGGTCAAACTTGCTTTTTAAATCAAATTTTTAGTCTTTCTGCTGATTTACATCAAAATGCTAAGACCATTTTAATTATTTTGA